>NC_057807.1:690753980-690775513 GCF_018294505.1 Triticum aestivum | reverse complement strand
TCCCTGCCTCGTGGCCTCCTCGCTTCTTTCTTGACGTCCACTCCAAGTCCTTTGGATCACGTTTGTTCCAAAAATCACTCTCCCGAAGGATTCAATCCATTTGGACTCTATTTGATATTCCTTTTCTGCGAAACACTGAAATAGGAAAAAAAACAATTTGGACTGGGCCTACGGTTAATAGGTTAGTCCCAAAAATAATATAAAAGTGCATAGTAAAGCCCATTAAACATCCAAAACAGATAATATAATAGCATGGAACAATCAAAAATTATAGATACGTTGGGGACGTATCAACATCAGATAAAATTGGAACGACACAGAGAAGATTAGCATGGCCCTTGCACAAGGATGACACGCACAAATCGAGAAATGGTCAATTTTATTTGAGATTTTCCACGCAAGTCCGTGGAGCCTTCTTTCTTGCACTTGCGTGTGCTGCTATTCTTATAGAAAGGCCCTTCAGTTTCCCTTCTCTATTAGAGAGGTCCTCAATACTGTCATTTTAAATTTAGATCCACATGTTTTCTCTTCTTTGTTATTGAAGATACATCCTTTCTGTTGTAAATTTTTAGCCTTTTTAATCTATTATTACATGTTTTAGGGTTAGTCTTTCGTTTCAGTCCTCCTACATGTAGAATATTCCTTCAAAAAAATATTTTCTTTGTTCCTTAATCTTAACTGTGATTCTGTCATAACGCAAAAACATGTTTCATTCATATAATTGGCTTATGTTACCAGCTAACGAACTCATCTAAGACTTGTGAGAAAACTCTCTCGACCACTAGCATTGGATTCTGGTATCACACAAAAGAATCCCTTCTTCAAACCTTTCTATCTTTAGTGTACAATAACCAGCGGTTAACATTATGTAGGTCACAACAAGTGAAATCTCAATCTCTGTGTAGAAAATTACGCATGTTGCATATTCTTTTTATATATCCAGTCAAACCAAAGACAGGGTAAGCTACCTTAGCATGAACCTTTTGGAGCTATGATCTTGGCAACGTGTACGCAAGCCAACAACTTGATCGCATAATCTCCTTCATTCACAACTTTGCTTCATCCACCTTCCATAAACTGTGAACAACCCGAAAGATTTATTCATCCCTTCTTTCCTAAACATGTATGTGCCCTCCCCCCACGTGCGGCAAAAATTGTAGTATTTTTTAGTGTCCAAGCATCGTTCGTTATTCCCTAGTAATGAAAAAACACGAGAGCCCATTATGCTCTTCCATTAATGTGGGCCACATCAAGGGAGATCCAGCCTGTTACTGGCGGCCCATCATGCTCCCGATGGCATATCGGTTTTGCTGGATAGCGCCGCGAGTGTTTGTCTAGTCCCACATCGGCCAGCCGGGGAGAGTTGGACTGGTTTATAAGGCAGACCGCGGCAGCTAGCATCCTCCCTTCCTGGACATCCGATAAAATTGGAACGATACAGAGAAGATTAGCATGGCCCCTGCGCAACGATGACACGCACAAATCAAGAAATGGTCCAATGTTTTTTGAGATTTTCCATGCAAGTACGTCGAGCCTTCTTTCTTGTACTTGTGTGTGCTGCTATTCTTATAGAAAGGCAATTTAGTTTCCCTTCTCTATCAGAGAGGCCCCCAATACCGCCTTTTTAAATTTAGATACACACGCTTTCTCTTCTTTATTATTGAAGATACATCCTTTCTGTAGTAACTTTTTATCCTTTTTAATCTATTGTTACATGTTTTTGGGTTAGTCTTTCGTATCAGTCCTCCTACATGTAGTATATTCCTTCAAAAAAACTATTTTCTTTGTTCCTTAATCTTAACTGTGATTCAGTCATAATGCAAAAACATGTTTCATTAATCTAATTTGCTTATGTTACCACCTAACAAACTCATCTAAGACTAGTGAGAAAACTCTCTCGAACACTAGCATTGGATTCTGTATCACCCGAAAGAATCCCTTCTTCGAACCTTTCTATCCTTAGTGTACAATAACCAGCGGTCAACATTACGTAGGTCACAACAAGTGACATCTCAATCTCTATGTAGAAAATTATGCATGTTGCATATCCTTTTTATATATCCAGTCAAACCAAAGACAAAGTAACCCAGCTTAGCATGAATGTTTTGGAGCTATGGTCTTGGCAACGTGTACGCATGGCAACAACTTGATTGCATAATCTCCTTCATGCACAAGTTTGCTTCATACACCTTCCATAAACTGTGAACAGCCTGAAGTATTTATTGATCCCTTCTTTCCTAAATGTGCATGTGCCCTCCCCCCCACGTGCGGCAAAATTGTAGTATTTTTTAGTGTCCAAGCAATGTTCGTTATTCCCTAGTAATGAAAAAACACGAGAGTCCATTATGCTCTTCCATTAATGTGGGTCACATCAAGAGAGATCCAGCCTGTCACTGGAGGCGCATCGCGCGCCTGATAGTGTCTCGGTTTTGCTGGACAGCGTCGTGGGAAAAACAAACGCTTGTTTGTTTAGTCCCACATCGGCCAACCGGGGAGAGTCGGACTGGTTTATAAGGCAGAGCGCGGCAGCTAGCATCGTCCCTTCGGGGACATCCGATAAAATTGGAACGATACAGAGAAGATTAGCATGGCCCCTGCGCAAGGATGACATGCACAAATCGAGAAATGGTCCAAATTTTTTCGAGATTTTTCACGCAAGTCCGTGGAGCCTTCTTTCTTGCACTTTGCGTGTGCTGCTATTCTTATAGAAAGGTCCTTTAGTTTCCCTTCTCTATCAGAGAGGCCCTCAATACTGCCTTTTTAAATTTTAATCCACACACTTTCTCTTCTTTGTTATTCAAGATACATCCTTTCTGTAGTAACTTTTTAGCCTTTTTAATCTATTGTTACATGTTTTTGGGTTAGTCTTTCGTTTCAGTCCTCCCACATCGGCCAGCCAGGGAGAGTCAGACTCGTTTATAAGGCAGAGCACGGCAGCTGGCATCGTCCCTTCAGGGACATCCAATAAAATTGGAACGATACAGAGAAGATTAGCATGGCCCCTGCGCAAGGATGACACGCACAAATCGAGAAATGGTCCAATTTTTATGAGATTTTTCACGCAAGTCCGTGGAGCCTTCTTTCTTGCACTTTGCTTGTGATGCTATTCTTATATAAAGGCCCTTTAGTTTCCCTTCTCTATCAGAGAGGCCCTCAATACTGCCTTTTTAAATTTAGATCCACACACTTTCTCTTCATTGTTATTAAAGATACATCCTTTCTGTAGTAACTTTTTAGCCTTTTTAACCTATTGTTACATGTTTTTGGGTTAGTCTTTCGTTTCAGTCCCCCTACATGTAATATATTCCTTCAAAAAAATTTGTCTTTGTTCCTTAATCTTAACTGTGATTCAGTCATAACGCAAAAACATGTTTCATTAATCTAATTTGCTTATGTTACCACCTAACAAACTCATCTAAGACTTGTGAGAAAACTCTCTCGAACACTAGCACTGGATTCTGGTATCACCCGAAAGAATCCCTTCTTCAAACTTTTCTATCTTTAGTGTACAATAACTAGCGGTTAACATTATGTAGGCCACAACAAGTGAAATCTCAATCTCTGTTTCGAAAATTATGCATGTTGCATATTCTTTTTATATATCCAGTCAAACCAAATACATGGTAAGCTAGCTTAGCATGAACCTTTTTGAGCTATGATCTTGGCAACGTGTATGCATGGCAACAACTTGATCGCGTAATCTCCTTCATGTACAAGTTTGCTTCATCCGCCTTTCATAAACTGTGAACTTCCCAAAGGATCTATTGATCCCTTCCTTCCTAAACTTGCATGTGCCCTCCCCCCCACGTGTGGCAAAATCTGTAGTATTTTTTTAGTGTCCAAGCATCGTTCGTTATTCCCTAGTAATGAAAAAACACGAAAGCCCATTATGCTCTTCCATTAATATGGGCCACATCAAGAGAAATCCAGCCTGTTACTGGCGGCCCATCGTGCGCCTGATGGCGTCTGGGTTTAGGTGGACAGCACCGGCCAAAACAAACGATCATTTGTTTAGTCCCACATCGGCCAGCCGGGGAGAGTCGGACTGGTTTATAAGGCAGAGCGCGGTAGCTAGCATCGCCCCTTAGGGGACATCCGATAAAATTGGAATGATACAGAGAAGATTAGCATGGCCCCTGCGCAAGGATGACACGCACAAATCGAGAAATGGTCCAATTTTTTTATGTTTTTCACGCAAGTCCGTGGAGCCTTCTTTCTTGCACTTGCGTGTGCTGCTATTCTTATAGAAAGTCCCTTTAGTTTCCCTTCTATATAAGAGAGGCCTTCACTACTGCCTTTTTAAATTTAGATCCACAAGCTTTCTCTTCTTTGTTATTGCAGATACATCCATTCTGTAGTAACTTTTTAGCCTTTTTAATCTATTGTTACATGTTTTTGGGTTAGTCTTTCATTTTAGTCCTCCTACATGTAGTATATTCCTTCAAAAAAAATACTGTCATTGTTCCTTAATCTTATGTGTGATTCAGTCATAACGCAAAAAGATGGTTCATTAATCTAATTTGCTTATGTTACGACCTAACAAACTCATCTAAGACTTGTGAGAAAACTCTCGAACACTAGCATTGGATTCTGGTATCACCCGAAAGAATCCCTTCTTTAAACCTTTCTATCTTTAGTGTACAATAACCAGCGTTCAACATTATGTAGGTCACAACAAGTGAAATCTCAATCTCTGTGTAAAAAATTATGCATGTTGCATATCCTTTTTATATATCCCATCTAATCAAAGACACGGTAAGCTAGCATAGCATGAACCTTTTGGAGCTATGATCTTGGCAACATGTATGCATGGCAACAACTTGATCGCATAATCTCCTTCACGCACAAGTTTGCTTCATCCACCATCCATAAACGGTGAACAACCCTATTGATCCCTTCTTTCCTAAACGTGCATGTGCCCTCCCCCCACGTGCGGCTAACACTGTAGTATTTTTTAGTGTCCAAGCATCATTCGTTATTCCCTAGTAATAAAAAAACACGAGATCCCATTATGCTCTTCCATTAATGTGGGTCACATCAAGAGAGATCCAGCCTGTTACTGGCGGCCCATCGCACGCCTGATGGCGTCTGGGTTTTGCTGGATGGCACCGCGGGCAAATCAAACGCACATTTATTTAGTCCCATATCGGCCAGCCGGGGAGAGTGAGACTGGTTTATAAGGCAGAGCATGGCAGCAAGCATCATCCCTTCGGGGACATCCGGTATTATTGGAACGATACAGAGAAGATTAGCATGGCCCCTGCGCAAGGATGACACGCACAAATCAATGGTCCAACTTGTTTTGAGATTTTTCACGCAAGTCCGTGGAGCCTTCTTTCTTGAACTTTGCGTGTGCTGCTATTCTTATAGAAAGGCCCTTTAGTTTCCCTTCTCTATCAGAGAGGCCCTCAATATTGCCTTTTAAAATTTAGATCCACACGCTTACTCTTCTTTGTTATTGAAGATACATCATTTCTGTAGTAACTTTTTAGCCTTTTTAATCTATTGTTACATGTTTTTGGGTTAGTCTTTCATTTCAGTCCCTCTACATGTAGTATATTCCTTCAAAAAGATTATTGTCTTTGTTTCTTAATCTTAATTGTGATTCAGTCATAACGCAAAAACATGTTTCATTAATCTAATTTGTTTATGTTACCGTCTAACAAACTCATCTAAGACTTGTGAGAAAACTCTCTCGAACACTAGCATTGGATTCTGGTATCACCCGAAAGAATCCCTTCTTCAAACCTTTCTATCTTTAGTGTACAATAACTAGCTGTCAACATTATGTAGGTCACAACAAGTGAAATCTCAATCTCTGTGTAGAAAATTATGCATGTTGCATATCCTTTTTATATATCCAATCAAACCAAAGACACGGTAAGCTAGCTTAACATGAACCTTTTGAAGCTATGATCTTGGCAACGTGTACGCATGGCAACAACTTGATCGCATAATCTCCTTCATGTACAAGTTTGCTTCATCCGCCTTCGATAAACTGTGAACATCCCGAAGGATTTATTGATCCCTTCGTTCCTGAATGTGCATGTGCCCTCCCCCAATGTGCGGCACAAACTGTAGTATTTTTTTAGTATCCAAGCATCATTCGTTATTCCCTAGTAATGAAAAAACACGAGAGCCCATTATGCTCTTCCATTAATATGGGCCACATCGAGAGAGATCCAGCCTGTAACTGGCGGCCAATCACACGCCTGATGGCATCTGGGTTTTGCTGGATAGCGTCGTGGGCAACACAAACGCTCATTTGTTTACTCTCACATCGGCCAGCCGGGGAGAGCCGGACTAGTTTATAAGGTAGAGCGCGGCAGCTAGCATCGTCCCTTCGGGGACATCCGATAAATTTGGAATGATACAGAGAAGATTAGCATGGCCCCTGCGCAAGGATGACACGCACAAATCGAGAAATGGTCCAAATTTCTTTGAGATTTTTCACGGAAGTCTGTGGAACCTTCTTTCTTGCACTTGCGTGTGCTGCTATTCTTATAGAAAGGCCCTTTAGTTTCCCTTCTCTATCAGAGAGGCCCTCAATACTGCCTTTTTAAATTTAGATCCACACGCTTTCTCTTCTTTGTTATTGCAGATACATCCTTTCTGTAGTAAATGTTTAGCCTTTTTAATCTATTGTTACATGTTTTTGGGTTACTCTTTTGTTTCAGTCCTCCTACATGTAGTATATTCATTCAAAAAAATATTGTCTTTGTTCCTTAATCTTAACTGTGATTCAGTCATAACGCAAAAACATGTTTCATTAATCTAATTTGCTTATGTTACCACCTAACAAACTCAACTAAGACTTGTGAGAAAACTCTCTCGAACACTAGCATTGGATTCTGGTATCACCCGAAAGAATCCCTTCTTCAAACCTTTCTATCTTTAGTGTAAAATAACGAGCAGTCAACATTATGTAGGTCACAACAAGTGAAATCTCAATATCTGTGTAGAAAATTATGCATGTTGCATATCCTTTTTATATATCCAGTCAAACCAAAGACACTGTAAGCTAGCTTAGCATGAACATTTTGGAGCTTTTATCTTGGCAACGTGTACGCATGGCAACAACTTGATCGCATAATCTCCTTCATGTACAAGTTTGCTTCATCCGCCTTCCATAAACTGTGAACATCCCGAAGGATTTATTGATCCCTTCGTTCCTAAACGTGCATGTGCCCTCCCCCCATGTGCGGCAAAACCTGTAGTATTTTTTTAGTGTCCAAGCATCATTCGTTATTCCCTAGTAATGAAAAAACACGAGAGCCCATTATGCTCTTCCATTAATATGGGCCACATCAAGAGAGATCCAGCCTGTTACTGGCGGCCCATCGCACGCGTGATGGCGTCTGGGTTTTGCTGGATAGCATCATGGGCAAAACAAATGCTCATTTGTTTAGTCCCACAACGGCCAGCCGGTGAGAGTCGGACTAGTTTATAAGGCAGAGCGCGGCAGCTAGCATCGTCCCTTCGGGGACATCCGATAAAATTGGAACGATACAGAGAAGATTAGCATGGCCCCTGCGCAAGGATGACACGCACAAATCGAGAAATTGTCCAAAATGTTTTTGAGATTTTTCACGGAAGTCCGTGGAACCTTCTTTCTTGCACTTATTTGTGCTGCTATTCTTATAGAAAGGCCCTTTAGTTTCCCTTCTCTATCAGAGAGGCCCTCAAGACTGCCTTTCTAAATTTAGATCCACACGCTTTCTCTTCTTTGTTATTGCATATACATCCTTTCTTTAGTAACTTTTTAGCCTTTTAATCTATTGTTACAAGTTTTTGGGTTAGTCTTTCGTTTCAGTCCTCCTACATGTAGTATATTCATTCAAAAAAAATATTGTCTTTGTTCCTTAATCTTAACTGTGATTCAGTCATAACAAAAAAACATGTTTCATTAATCTAATTTGCTTATGTTACCACCTAAGAAACTCATCTAAGACTTGTGAGAAAACTCTCTCGAACACTAGCATTGGATTCTGGTATGACCCGAAAGAATCTCATCTTCAAACGTTTCTATCTTTAGTGTACAATAACGAGCGGTCAACATTATGGAGGTCACAACAAGTGAAATCTCAATCTCTGTGTAGAAAATTATGCATGTTGCATATCCTTTTTATATATCCAGTCAAACCAAAGACACGATAAGCTAGCTTAGCATGAACCTTTTGGAGCTTTTATCTTGGCAACGTGTACGCATGGCAACAACTTGATCGCATAATCTCCTTTATGTACAAGTTTGCTTCATCCGCCTTCCATAAGCTGTGAACATCCCGAACGATTTATTGATCCCTTCGTTCCTAAAAGTGCATGTGCCCTCCCCCCATGTGCGGCAAAAACTGTAGTATTTTTTTAGTATCCAAGCATCATTCGTTATACCCTAGTAATGAAAAAACACGAGCCTATTATGCTCTTCCATTAATATGGGCCACATCAAGAGAGATCCAGCCTGTTACTGGCGGCCCATCGCACGCGTGATGGCGTCTGGGTTTTGCTGGATAGCATCGTGGGCAAAACAAATGCTCATTTGTTTAGTCCCACAACGGCCAGTCGGTGAGAGTCGGACTAGTTTATAAGGCAGAGCGCGACAGCTAGCATCGTCCCTTCGGGGACATCCGATAAAATTGGAACGATACAGAGAAGATTAGCATGGCCCCTGCGCAAGGATGACACGCACAAATCGAGAAATGGTCCAATTTTTTTTTAGATTTTTCACGGAAGTCCGTGGAACCTTCTTTCTTGCACTTGCGTGTGCTGCTATTCTTATAGAAAGGCCCTTTAGTTTCCTTCTCTATCAGAGAGGCCCTCAATACTGCCTTTTTAAATTTAGATCCGCACGCTTTCTCTTGTTTGTTATTGCAGATACATCCTTTCTGTAGTAACTTTTTAGTCTTTTTAATCTATTGTTACATGTTTTTGGGTTAGTCTTTCGTTTCAGTCCCCCTGCATGTAGTATATTCCTTCAAAAAAAAATTGTCTTTGTTTCTTAATCCTAACTGTTTTTCAGTCATAACGCAAAAACATGTTACATTAATCTATTTTTTTTATGTTACCACCTAACAAACTCATCTAAGACTTGTGAGAAAACTCTCTTGGACACTAGCATTGGATTCTGGTATCACCCGAAAGAATCCCTTCTTCAAACCTTTCTATCTTTAGTGTACAGTAACTAGCTGTCAACATTTTGTAGGTCACAACAAGTGAAATCTCAATCTCTTTGTAGAAAAATATGCATGTTGCATATCCTTTTTATATATCCAATCAAACCAAAGACACGGTAAGCTAGCTTAACATGAACCGTTTGGAGCTATGATCTTGGAAACGTGTACGCATGGCAACAACTTGATCGCATAATCTCCTTCACGTACAAGTTTGCTTCATCCGCCTTCCATAAACTGTGAACATCCCGAAGGATTTATTGATCCCTTCGTTCCTAAACGTGCATGTGCCCTCCCCCCATGTGCGGCAAAAACTGTAGTATTTTTTTAGTGTCCAAGCATCATTCGTTATTCCCTAGTAATGAAAAAACACGAGAGCCCATTATGCTCTTCCATTAATATGGACCACATCAAGAGAGATCCAGCCTGTTACTGGCGGCCCATCGCACGCCTGATGGCGTCTGGGTTTTGCTGGATAGCATCGTGGGCAAAACAAATGCTCATTTGTTTAGTCCCACATTGGCCAGCCGGGGAGAGTCGGACTAGTTTATAAGGCAGAGCGCGGCAGCTAGCATCGTCCCTTCGGGGACATCCGATAAAATTGGAACGATACAGAGAAGATTAGCATGGCCCCTGCACAAGGATGACACGCACAAATCAAGAAATGGTCCAATTTTTTTTGAGATTTTTCACGGAAGTCTGTGGAACCTTCTTTCTTGCACTTGCGCCTGCTGCTATTCTTATAGAAAGGCCCTCTAGTTTCCCTACTCTATCAGAGAGGCCCTCAATACTGCCTTTTTAAATTTAGATCCGCACGCTTTCTCTTCTTTGTCATTGCAGATACATCCTTTCTGTAGTAACTTTTTAGCCTTTTTAATCTATTGTTACATGTTTTTGGGTTAGTCTTTCGTTTCAGTCCTCCTACATGTAGTATATTAATTCAAAAAAAATATTTACTTTGTAGCTTAATCTTAACTGTGATTCAGTCATAACGCAAAAACATGTTTCATTAATCTAATTTGCTTATGTTACCACCTAACAAACTCATCTAAGACATGTGAGAAAACTCTCTCGAACACTAGCATTGGATTTTGGTATCACCCGAAGGAATCCCTTCTTCAAACCTTTCTATCTTTAGTGTACAATAACGAGCTGTCAACATTATGTAGGTCACAACAAGTGAAATCTCAATATCTGTGTAGAAAATTATGCATGTTGCATATCCTTTTTATATATCCAGTCAAACCAAAGACATGGTAAGCTAGCTTAGCATGAACCTTTTGGAGCTTTTATCTTGGCAACATGTTCGCATGGCAACAACTTGATCGCATAATCTCCTTCATGTACAAGTTTGCTTCATCCGCCTTCCAAAAACTGTGAACATCCCGACGGATTTATTGATCCCTTCGTTCCTAAACGTGCATGTGCCCTCCCCCCATGTGCGGCAAAAACTGTAGTATTTTTTTAGTGTCCAAGCATCATTCGTTATTCACTAGTAATGAAAAAACACGAGAGCCCATTAAGCTCTTCCATTAATATGGGCCACATCAAGAGAGATCCAGCCTATTACTGGCGGCCCATCGCACGCCTGATGGCGTCTGGGTTTTGCTGGATAGCGTCGTGGGCAAAACAAACGCTCATTTGTTTAGTCCCAAATCGGCCAGCCGGGGAGAGTCGGACTGGTTTATAAGGCAGAGTGCGGCAGCTAGCATCGTTCCTTCGGGGACATCCGATAAAATTGGAATGATACACAGAAGATTAGCATGGCCCCTGCGTAAGGATGACATGCACAAATCGAGAAATGGTCCAATTTTTTGATATTTTTCACGGAAGTCCGTGGAACCTTCTTTCTTTCACTTGCGTGTGCTGCTATTCTTATAGAAAGGCCCTTTAGTTTCCCTTCTCTATCAGAGAGGCCCTCAATACTGCCTTTTTAAATTTAGATCCACACGCTTTCTCTTCTTTGTTATTGCATATACATCCTTTCTGTAGTAACTTCTTAGCCTTTTAATCTATTGTTACATATTTTTGGGTTAGTCTTTCGTTTCAGTCCCCCTACATGTAGTATATTCATTCAAAAAAATTGTTGTCTTTGTTCCTTAATCTTAACTGTGATTCAGTCATAACGAAAAAACATGTTACATGAATCTAATTATCTTATGTTACCACCTAACAAACTCATCTAAGACTTGTGAGAAAACTCTCTCGAACACTAGCATTGGATTCTGGTATCACCCGAAAGAATCCCATCTTCAAACCTTTCTATCTTTAGTGTACAATAACGAGCGGTCAACATTATGTAGGTCACAACAAGTGAAATCTCAATCTCTGTGTAGAAAATTATGCATGTTGCATATCCTTTTTATATAACCAGTCAAACCAAAGACACGATAAGCTAGCTTAGCATGAACCTTTTGGAGCTTTTATCTTGGCAACGTGTACGCATGGCAACAACTTGACCGCATAATCTCCTTCATGTACAAGTTTGCTTCATCCGCCTTCCATAAACTGTGAACATCCCGAACGATTTATTGATCCCTTCGTTCCTAAACGTGCATGTGCCCTCCCCCCATGTGCGGCAAAAACTGTAGTATTTTGTTTAGTGTCCAAGCATCATTCGTTATTCCCTAGTAATGAAAAAACACGAGCCCATTATGCTCTTCCATTAATATGGGCCACATCAAGAGAGATCTAGCCTGTTACTGGCGGCCCATCGCACGCCTGATGGTGTCTGGGTTTTGCTGGATAGCATCATGGGCAAAACAAATGCTCATTTGTTTAGTCCCACATCGGCCAGCCGGGGAGAGTCGGACTAGTTTGTAAGGCAGAGCGCGGCATCTAGCATCGTCCCTTCGGGGACATCCGATAAAATTGGAACGATACAGAGAAGATTAGCATGGCCCCTGCGCAAGGATGGCATGCACAAATCGAGAAATGGTCCAAATTTCTTTTGAGATTTTTCACGGAAGTCCGTGGAACCTTCTTTCTTGCACTTGCGTGTGCTGCTATTCTTATAGAAAGGCCCTTTAGTTTCCCTTCTCTATCAGAGAGGCGCTCAATACTGCCTTTTTAAATTTAGATCCACACGCTTCCTCTTCTTTGTTATTACAGGTACATCCTTTCTGTAGTAACTTTTTAGCCTTTTTAATCTATTGTTACATGTTTTTGGGTTAGTCTTTCATTTCAGTCCCCCTACATATAGTATATTCCTTCAAAAAAAAATTGTCTTTGTTTCTTAATCCTAACTGTGATTCAGTCATAACGCAAAAACATGTTTCATTAATCTAATTTGTTTATGTTACCACCTAACAAACTCATCTAAGACTTGTGAGAAAACTCTCTCGAACACTAGCATTGGATTCTGGTATCACCCGAAAGAATCCCTTCTTCAAACATTTCTATCTTTAGTGTACAATAACTAGTTGTCAACATTATGTAGGTCACAACAAGTGAAATCTCAATCTCTGTGTAAAAAATTATGCATGTTGCATATCCTTTTTATATATCCAATCAAACCAAAGACACGGTAAGCTAGCTTAACATGAACCGTTTGGAGCTATGATCTTGGCAACGTGTACGCATGGCAACAACTTGATCTCATAATCTCCTTCATGTACAAGTTTGCTTCATCCGCCTTCCATAAACTGTGAACATTCCGAAGGATTTATTGATCCCTTCGTTCCTAAACGTGCATGTGCCCTCCCCCCATGTGCGGCAAAAACTGTAGTATTTTTTTAAGTGTCCAAGCATCATTCGTTATTCCCTAATAATGAAAAAACACGAGAGACCATTATGCTCTTCCATTAATATGGGCCACATCAAGAGAGATCCAGCCTGTTACTGGCGGCCCATCGCACGCCTGATGGCGTCTGGGTTTTGCTGGATAGCGTCGTGGGCAAAACAAACGCTCATTTGTTTAGTCCCACATCGGCCAGCCGGGGAGAGTCAGACTAGTTTATAAGGCAGAGCGCGGCAGCTAGCATCGTCCCTTCGGGGCATCCGATAAAATTGGAATGATACAGAGAAGATTAGCATGGCCCCTGCGCAAGGATGACACGCACAAATCGAGAAATGATCCAAATTTTTTCGAGGAAGTCCATGGAACCTTCTTTCTTGCACTTGCATGTGCTACTATTCTTATAGAAAGGCCCTTTAGTTTCCCTTCTCTATCAGAGAGGCCCTCAATACTGCCTTTTTAAATTTAGATCCACACGCTTTCTCTTCTTTGTTATTGCAGATACATCCTTTCTGTAGTAACTTTTTAGCCTTTTTAATCTATTGTTACATGTTTTCGGTTAGTCTTTCGTTTCAGTCCTCCTACATGTAGTATATTCATTCAAAAAAATTATTGTCTTTGTTCCTTAATCTTAACTATGATTCAGTCATAACGCAAAAACATGTTTCATTAATCTAATTTGCTTATGTTACAACCTAACAAACTCATCTAAGACTTGTGAGAAAACTCTCTCGAACACTAGCATTGGATTCTGGTATCACCCGAAAGAATCCCATCTTCAAACCTTTCTATCTTTAGTGTACAATAACAAGCGGTCAACATTATGTAGGTCACAACAAGTGAAATCTGAATCTCTGTGTAGAAAATTATGCATGTTGCATATCCTTTTTATATATCCAGTCACACCAAAGACACGATAAGCTTGCTTAGCATGAACCTTTTGGAGCTTTTATCTTGGCAACGTGTACGCATGGCAACAACTTGATCGCATAATCTTCTTCATGTACAAGTTTGCTTCATCCGCCTTCCATAAACTGTGAACATCCCGAATGATTTATTGATCCCTTCGTTCCTAAACGTGCATGTGCCCTTCCCCCATGTGCGGCAAAAACTGTAGTATTTTTTTAGTGTCCAAGCATCATTTGTTATACCCTAGTAATGAAAAATCACGAGAGCCCATTATGCTCTTCCATTAATATGGGCCACATCAAGAGAGATCCAGCCTATTACTGGCGGCCCATCGCACGCCTGATGGAGTCTGGGTTTTGCTGGATAGCATCATGGGCAAAACAAATGCTCATTTGTTTAGTCCCACATCGGCCAGCCGGGGAAAGTCGGACTAGTTTATAAGGCAGAGCGCGGTAGCTAGCATCGTCCCTTCGGGGACATCCAATAAAATTGGAACGATACAAAGAATATTAGCATGGCCCCTGCGCAAGGATGAGACGCACAAATCGAGAAATGGTCCAACTTTTTTTGAGATTTTTCACGGACGTCTGTGGAACCTTCTTTCTTGCACTTGCGTGTGCTGCTATTCTTATAGAAAGGCCCTTTAGTTTCCCATCTCTATCAGAGAGGCCCTTAATACTGCCTTTTTAAATTTAGATCCACAGGCTTTCTCTTTTTTGTTATTGCAGATACATCCTTTCTGTAGTAACTTTTTAGCCTTTTTAATCTATTGTTACATGTTTTTGGGTTAGTCTTTTGTTTCAGTCCCCCTACATGTAGTATATTCCTTCAAAAAAATTATTGTCTTTGTTTCTTAATCCTCACTGTGATTCAGTCATAACACAAAAACATGTTTCATTAATCTAATTTGTTTATGTTACCACCTAACAAACTCATCTAAGACTTGTGAGAAAACTCTCTCGAACACTACCATTGGATTCTGGTATCACCCGAAAGAATCCCTTCTTCAAACATTTCTATTTTTAGTGTACAATAACTAGCTGTCAACATTATGTAGGTCACAACAAGTGAAATCTCAATCTCTGTGTAGAAAATTATGCATGTTGCATATCCTTTTTATATATCCAATCAAACCAAAGACACGGTAAGCTAGCTTAACATGAACCTTTTGGAGCTATGATCTTGGCAACGTGTACGCATGGCAACAACTTGATCGCATAATCTCCTTCATGTACAAGTTTGCTTCATCCGCCTTCCATAAAATGTGAATATCCCGAAGGATTTATTGATCCCTTCGTTCCTAAACGTGCATGTGCCCTCCCCCCATGTGCGGCAAAAACTGTAGTATTTTTTTAGTGTCCAAGCATCATTCATTATTCCCTAGTAATGAAAAAACACGAGAGCCCATTATGCTCTTCCATTAATATGGGCCACATCAAGAGAGATCCAGCCTGTTACTGGTGGGCCATCGCACGCCTGATGGCGTCTGGGTTTTGCTGGATAGCGTGGTGGGCAAAACAAACGCTCATTTGTTTAGTCCCACATCGGCCAGCCGGGGAGAGTCGGACTAGTTTATAAGGCAGAGCACGGCAGCTAGCATCGTCCCTTCGGGGACATCCGATAAAATTGGAACGATACAGAGAAGATTAGCATGGCGCCTGCGCAAGGATGACACGCACAAATCGAGAAATGGTCCAAATTTTTTTGAGGAAGTCCGTGGAACCTTCTTTCTTGCATTTGCGTGTGCTACTATTCTTGTAGAAAGGCCCTTTAGTTTCCCTTCTCTATCAGAGAGGCCCTCAATACTGCCTTTTTAAATTTAGATCCACACGCTTTCTCTTCTTTGTTATTGCAGATACATCCTTTCTGTAGTAACTTTTTAGCCTTTTTAATCTATTGTTACATGTTTTTGGGTTAGTCTTTCGTTTCAGTCCTCCTACATGTAGTATATTCATTAAAAAAATTATTGACTTTGTTGCTTACTCTTAACTGTGATTCAGTCATAACGCAAAAACATGTTTCATTAATCTAATTTGCTTATGTTACCACCTAACAAACTCATCTAAGACATATGAGAAAACTCTCTCGAACACTAGCATTGGATTCTGGTATCACCCGAAAGAATCCCTTCTTCAAACCTTTCTATCTTTAGTGTACAATAACGAGTGGTCAACATTATGTAGGTCACAACAAGTGAAATCTCAATCTCTGTGTAGAAAATTATGCATGTTGCATATCCTTTTTATATATCCAGTCAAACCAAAGACACAGTAAGCTAGCTTAGCATGAACCTTTTGGAGCTTTTATCTTGGCAACGTGTTCGCATGGCAACAACCTGATCGCATAATCTCCTTCATGTACAAGTTTGCTTCATCCGCCTTCCATAAACTATAAACATCCCGAAGGATTTATTGATCCCTTCGTTCCTAAACGTGCATGTGCCCTCCCCCAATGTGCGGCAAAAACTGTAGTATTTTTTTAAGTGTCCAAGCATCATTCGTTATTCCCTAATAATGAAAAAACACGAGTGACCATTATGCTCTTCCATTAATATGGGCCACATCAAGAGAGATCCAGCCTATTACTGGCGGCCCATCGCACGCCTGATGGCGTCTGGGTTTTGCTGGATAGCGTCGTGGGCAAAACAAACGCTCATTTGTTTAGTCCCACATCGGCCAGCCGGGGAGAGTCGGACTAGTTTATAAGGCAGAGCGCGGCAGCTAGCATCGTCCCTTCGGGGCATCCGATAAAATTGGAAGGATACAGAGAAGATTAGCATGGCCCCTACGCAAGGATGACAGGCACAAATCGAGAAATGATCCAAATTTTTTCGAGGAAGTCCATGAAACCTTCTTTCTTGCACTTGCATGTGCTACTATTCTTATAGAAAGGCCCTTTAGTTTCCCTTCTCTATCAGAGAGGCCCTCAATACTGCCTTTTTAAATTTAGATCCGCACGCTTTCTCTTCTTTGTTATTGCAGATACATCCTTTCTGTAGTAACTTTTTAGCCTTTTTAATCTATTGTTACATGTTTTTGGGTTAGTCTTTCGTTTCAGTCCCCCTGCATGTAGTATATTCCTTCAAAAAAATTATTGTCTTTGTTTCTTAATCCTAACTGTGATTCAGTCATAACGCAAAAACATGTTTCATTAATCTAATTTTTTTATGTTACCACCTAACAAACTCATCTAAGACTTGTGAGAAAACTCTCTCGAACACTAGCATTGGATTCTGGTATCACCCGAAAGAATCCCTTCTTCAAACCTTTCTATCTTTAGTGTACAGTAACTAGCTGTCAACATTTTGTAGGTCACAACAAGTGAAATCTCAATCTCTGTGTAGAAAATTATGCATGTCGCATATCCTTTTTATATATCCAATCAAACCAAAGACACGGTAAGCTAGCTTAACATGAACCTTTTGGAGCTATGATCTTGGAAACGTGTACGCATGGCAACAACTTGATCGCATAATCTCCTTCAAGTACAAGTTTGCTTCATCCGCCTTCCATAAACTGTGAACATCCCGAATGATTTATTGATCCCTTCGTTCCTAAACGTGCATGTGCCCTCCCCCCATGTGCGGCAAAAACGGTAGTATTTTTTTAGTGTCCAAGCATCATTCGTTATTCCCTAGTAATGAAAAACACGAGAGCCCATTATGCTCTTCCATTAATATGGGCCACATCAAGAGAGATCCAGCCTGTTACTGGCGGCCCATCGCACGCCTGATGGCGTCTGGGTTTTGCTGGATAGCGTCGTGGGCAAAACAAACGCTCATTTGTTTAGTCCCACATCGGCCAGCCGGGGAGGGTCAGACTAGTTTATAAGGCAGAGCGCGGCAGCTAGCATCGTCCCTTCGGGGCATCCGATAAAATTGGAATGATACAGAGAAGATTAGCACGGCCCCTGCGCAAGGATGACACGCACAAATCGAGAAATGATCCAAATTTTTTCGAGGAAGTCCATGGAACCTTCTTTCTTGCACTTGCATGTGCTACTATTCTTATAGAAAGGCTCTTTAGTTTCCCTTCTCTATCAGAGAGGCCCTCAATACTGCCTTTTTAAATTTAGATCCACACGCTTTCTCTTCTTTGTTATTGCAGATACATCCTTTCTGTAGTAACTTTTTAGCCTTTTTAATCTATTGTTACATGTTTTCGGTTAGTCTTTCGTTTCAGTCCTCCTACATGTAGTATATTCATTCAAACAAATTATTGTCTTTGTTCCTTAATCTTAACTATGATTCAGTCATAACGCAAAAACATGTTTCATTAATCTAATTTGCTTATGTTACAACCTAACAAACTCATCTAAGACTTGTGAGAAAACTCTCTCGAACAATAGCATTGGATTCTGGTATCACCCGAAAGAATCCCATCTTCAAACCTTTCTATCTTTAGTGTACAATAACAAGCGGTCAACATTATGTAGGTCACAACAAGTGAAATCTCAATCTCTGTGTAGAAAATTATGCATGTTGCATATCCTTTTTATATATCCAGTCACACCAAAGACACGATAAGCTTGCTTAGCATGAACCTTTTGGAGCTTTTATCTTGGCAACGTGTACGCATGGCAACAACTTGATCGCATAATCTTCTTCATGTACAAGTTTGCTTCATCCGCCTTCCATAAACTGTGAACATCCCGAATGATTTATTGATCCCTTCGTTCCTAAACGTGCATGTGCCCTTCCCCCATGTGCGGCAAAAACTGTAGTATTTTTTTAGTGTCCAAGCATCATTTGTTATACCCTAGTAATGAAAAATCACGAGAGCCCATTATGCTCTTCCATTAATATGGGCCACATCAAGAGAGATCCAGCCTATTACTGGCGGCCCATCGCACGCCTGATGGAGTCTGGGTTTTGCTGGATAGCATCATGGGCAAAACAAATGCTCATTTGTTTAGTCCCACATCGGCCAGCCGGGGAGAGTCGGACTAGTTTATAAGGCAGAGCGCGGTAGCTAGCATCGTCCCTTCGGGGACATCCAATAAAATTGGAACGATACAAAGAATATTAGCATGGCCCCTGCGCAAGGATGAGACGCACAAATCGAGAAATGGTCCAACTTTTTTTGAGATTTTTCACGGACGTCTGTGGAACCTTCTTTCTTGCACTTGCGTGTGCTGCTATTCTTATAGAAAGGCCCTTTAGTTTCCCATCTCTATCAGAGAGGCCCTTAAAACTGCCTTTTTAAATTTAGATCCACACGCTTTCTCTTCTTTGTTATTGCAGATACATCCTTTCTGTAGTAACTTTTTAGCCTTTTTAATCTATTGTTACATGTTTTTGGGTTAGTCTTTCGTTTCAGTCCCCCTACATGTAGTATATTCCTTCAAAAAAATTATTGTCTTTGTTTCTTAATCCTCACTGTGATTCAGTCATAACACAAAAACATGTTTCATTAATCTAATTTGTTTACGTTACCACCTAACAAACTCATCTAAGACTTGTGAGAAAACTCTCTCGAACACTACCATTGGATTCTGGTATCACCCGAAAGAATCCCTTCTTCAAACATTTCTATTTTTAGTGTACAATAACTAGCTGTCAACATTATGTAGGTCACAACAAGTGAAATCTCAATCTCTGTGTAGAAAATTATGCATGTTGCATATCCTTTTTATATATCCAATCAAACCAAAGACACGGTAAGCTAGCTTAACATGAACCTTTTGGAGCTATGATCTTGGCAACGTGTACGCATGGCAACAACTTGATCGCATAATCTCCTTCATGTACAAGTTTGCTTCATCCGCCTTCCATAAAATGTGAATATCCCGAAGGATTTATTGATCCCTTCATTCCTAAACGTGCATGTGCCCTCCCCCCATGTGCGGCAAAAACTGTAGTATTTTTTTTAGTGTCCAAGCATCATTCATTATTCCCTAGTAATGAAAAAACACGAGAGCCCATTATGCTCTTCCATTAATATGGGCCACATCAAGAGAGATCCAGCCTGTTACTGGTGGGCCATCGCACGCCTGATGGCGTCTGGGTTTTGCTGGATAGCGTGGTGGGCAAAACAAACGCTCATTTGTTTAGTCCCACATCGGCCAGCCGGGGAGAGTCGGACTAGTTTATAAGGCAGAGCACGGCAGCTAGCATCGTCCCTTCGGGGACATCCGATAAAATTGGAACGATACAGAGAAGATTAGCATGGCGCCTGCGCAAGGATGACACGCACAAATCGAGAAATGGTCCAAATTTTTTTGAGAAAGTCCGTGGAACCATCTTTCTTGCATTTGCGTGTGCTACTATTCTTGTAGAAAGGCCCTTTAGTTTCCCTTCTCTATCAGAGAGGCCCTCAATACTGCCTTTTTAAATTTAGATCCACACGCTTTCTCTTCTTTGTTATTGCAGATACATCCTTTCTGTAGTAACTTTTTAGCCTTTTTAATCTATTGTTACATGTTTTTGGGTTAGTCTTTCGTTTCAGTCCTCCTACATGTAGTATATTCATTAAAAAAATTATTGACTTTGTTGCTTACTCTTAACTGTGATTCAGTCATAACGCAAAAACATGTTTCATTAATCTAATTTGCTTATGTTACCACCTAACAAACTCATCTAAGACATATGAGAAAACTCTCTCGAACACTAGCATTGGATTATGGTATCACCCGAAAGAATCCCTTCTTCAAACCTTTCTATCTTTAGTGTACAATAACGAGTGGTCAACATTATGTAGGTCACAACAAGTGAAATCTCAATCTCTGTGTAGAAAATTATGCATGTTGCATATCCTTTTTATATATCCAGTCAAACCAAAGACACAGTAAGCTAGCTTAGCATGAACCTTTTGGAGCTTTTATCTTGGCAACGTGTTCGCATGGCAACAACCTGATCGCATAATCTCCTTCATGTACAAGTTTGCTTCATCCGCCTTCCATAAACTATAAACATCCCGAAGGATTTATTGATCCCTTCGTTCCTAAACGTGCATGTGCCCTCCCCCAATGTGCGGCAAAAACTGTAGTATTTTTTTAAGTGTCTAAGCATCATTCGTTATTCCCTAATAATGAAAAAACACGAGTGACCATTATGCTCTTCCATTAATATGCGCCACATCAAGAGAGATCCAGCCTATTACTGGCGGCCCATCGCACGCCTGATGGCGTCTGGGTTTTGCTGGATAGCGTCGTGGGCAAAACAAACGCTCATTTGTTTAGTCCCACATCGGCCAGCCGGGGAGAGTCGGACTAGTTTATAAGGCAGAGCGCGGCAACTAGCATCGTCCCTTCGGGGCATCCGATAAAATTGGAAGGATACAGAGAAGATTAGCATGGCCCCTACGCAAGGATGACAGGCACAAATCGAGAAATGATCCAAATTTTTTCGAGGAAGTCCATGAAACCTTCTTTCTTGCACTTGCATGTGCTACTATTCTTATAGAAAGGCCCTTTAGTTTCCCTTCTCTATCAGAGAGGCCCTCAATACTGCCTTTTTAAATTTAGATCCGCACGCTTTCTCTTCTTTGTTATTGCAGATACATCCTTTCCGTAGTAACTTTTTAGCCTTTTTAATCTATTGTTACATGTTTTTGGGTTAGTCTTTCGTTTCAGTCCCCCTGCATGTAGTATATTCCTTCAAAAAAATTATTGTCTTTGTTTCTTAATCCTAACTGTGATTCAGTCATAACGCAAAAACATGTTTCATTAATCTAATTTTTTTATGTTACCACCTAACAAACTCATCTAAGACTTGTGAGAAA
>NC_057807.1:690718980-690743980 GCF_018294505.1 Triticum aestivum | reverse complement strand
ATCCTTTCTGTAGTAACTTTTTAGCCTTTTTAATCTATTGTTACATGTTTTTGGGTTAGTCTTTCGTTTCAGTCCCCCTACATGTAGTATATTCCTTCAAAAAAATTATTGTCTTTGTTTCTTAATCCAAACTGTGATTCAGTCATAACGCAAAAACATGTTTCATTAATCTAATTTTTTTATGTTACCACCTAACAAACTCATCTAAGACTTGTGAGAAAACTCTCTCGAACACTAGCATTGGATTCTGGTATCACCCGAAAGAATCCCTTCTTCAAACCTTTCTATCTTTAGTGTACAATAACTAGCTGTCAACATTATGTAGGTCACAACAGGTGAAATCTCAATCTCTGTGTAGAAAATTATGCAAGTTGCATATCCTTTTTATATATCCAATCAAACCAAAGACACGGTAAGCTAGCTTAACATGAACCTTTTGGAGCTATGATCTTGGAAACGTGTACGCTTGGCAACAACTTGATCGCATAATCTCCTTCATGTACAAGTTTGCTTCATCTGCCTTCCATAAACTGTGAACATCCCGAAGGATTTATTGATCCCTTCGTTCCTAAACGTGCATGTGCCCTCCCCCCATGTGTGGCAAAAACTGTAGTATTTTTTTTAGTGTCCAAGCATCATTCGTTATTCCCTAGTAATGAAAAAACACGAGAGCCCATTATGCTCTTCCATTAATATGGGCCACATCAAGAGAGATCCAGCCTGTTACTGGCGGCCCATCGCACGCCTGATGGCGTCTGGGTTTTGCTGGATAGCGTCGTGGGCAAAACAAACGCTCATTTGTTTAGTCCCACATCGGCCAGCCGGGGAGAGTCGGACTAGTTTATAAGGAAGAGCGCGGCAGCTAGCATCGTCCCTTCGGGGACATCCGATAAAATTGGAATGATACAGAGAAGATTAGCATGGCCCCTGCGCAAGGATGACACGCACAAATCGAGAAATGGTCCAAATTTTTTTAAGGAAGTCCATGGAACCTTCTATCTTGCACTTGCGTGTGCTACTATTCTTATAGAAAGGCCCTTTAGTTTCCCTTCTCTATCAGAGAGGCCCTCAATACTGCCTTTTTAAATTTAGATCCACACGCTTTCTCTTCTTTGTTATTGTAGATACATCCTTTCTGTAGTAACTTTTTAGCCTTTTTAATCTATTGTTACATGTTTTTGGGTTAGTCTTTCGTTTCAGTCCTCCTACATGTAGTATATAGATTCAAAAAAATTATTGTCTTTGTTCCTTAATCTTAACTATGATTCAGTCATAACGCAAAAACATGTTTCATTAATCTAATTTGCTTATGTTAGCACCTAACAAACTCATCTAAGACTTGTGAGAAAACTCTCTCGAACACTAGCATTGGATTCTGGTATCACCCGAAAGAATCCCATCTTCAAACCTTTCTATCTTTAGTGTACAATAACGAGCGGTCAACATTATGTAGGTCACAACAAGTGAAATCTCAATCTATGTGTAGAAAATTATGCATGTTGCATATGCTTTTTATATACCCAGTCACACCAAAGACACGATAAGCTAGCTTAGCATGAACCTTTTGGAGCTATGATCTTGGCAACGTGTACGCATGGCAACAACTTGATCGCATAATCTCCTTCATGTACAAGTTTGCTTCATCCGCCTCCCATAAACTGTGAACATCCCGAATGATTTATTGATCCCTTCGTTCCTAAACGTGCATGTGCCCTCCCACCATGTGCGGCAAAAACTGTAGTATTTTTTTAGTGTCCAAGCATCATTCGTTATTCACTAGTAATGAAAAAACACGAGAGCCCATTATGCTCTACCATTAATATGGGCCACATCAAGAGAGATCCAGCCTATTACTGGCGGCCCATCGCACGCCTGATGGCGTCTGGGTTTTGCTGGATAGCATCGTGGGCAAAACAAATGCTCATTTGTTTAGTCCCACACCGGCCAGCCGGGGAGAGTCGGACTAGTTTATAAGGCAGAGCGTGGCAGCTAGCATCGTCCCTTCGGGGACATCCGATAAAATTGGAACGATACAGAGAAGATTAGCATGGCCCCTGCGCAAGGATGACACGCACAAATCGAGAAATGGTCCAATTTTTTTTGAGATTTTTCACGGAAGTCCGTGGAACCTTCTTTCTTGCACTTGCGTGTGCTACTATTCTTATAGAAAGGCCCTTTAGTTTCCCTTCTCTATCAGAGAGGCCCTCAATACTGCCTCTTTAAATTTAGATCCACACGCTTTCTCTTCTTTGTTATTGCAGATACATCCTCTCTGTAGTAACTTTTTAGCCTTTTTAATCTATTGTTACATGTTTTTGGGTTAGTCTTTCGTTTCAGTCCCCCTACATGTAGTATATTCCTTCAAAAAAAATTGTCTTTGTTCCTTAACCTTAACTGTGATTCAGTCATAACGCAAAAACACGTTTCATTAATCTAATTTGCTTATGTTACCACCTAACAAACTCATCTAAGACTTGTGAGAAAACTCTCTCGAACACTAGCATTGGATTCTGGTATCACCCGAAAGAATCCCTTCTTCAAACCTTTCTATCTTTAGTGTACAATAACGAGCAGTCAACATTATGTAGGTCACAACAAGTGAAATCTCAATATCTGTGTAGAAAATTATGCATGTTGCATATCCTTTTTATATATCCAGTCAAACCAAAGACATGTTAAGCTAGCTTAGCATGAACCTTTTGGAGCTATGATCTTGGCAACGTGTACGCATGGCAACAACTTGATCGCATAATCTCTTTCATGTACAAGTTTGCTTCATCCGCCTTCCATAAACTGAGAACACCCCGAAGGATTTATTGATCCCTTTGTTCTTAAAAGTGCATGTGCTCTCCCCCCATGTGCGGCAAAAACTGTAGTATTTTTTTAGTGTCCAAGCATCATTCGTTATTCCCTAGTAATGAAAAAACACGAGAGCCCATTATGCTCTTCCATTAATATGGGCCACATCAAGAGAGATCCAGCCTATTACTGGCAGCCCATCGCGCGCCTGATGGCGTCTGGATTTAGGTGGACAACACCGTGGGCAAAACAAACGCTCATTTGTGTAGTCCCACATCAGCCAGCTGGGGAGAGTTGGACTAGTTTATAAGGCTTGTGAGAAAACTCAATAACCACGGCAAACATTCGCGTGGACGTAGTGCCGGTCGCGCTCGCCGCCAGCTGCAGGGGCGATGGAGAATGCGGGAGGTGCAGGGGCCCAGCGTGGTGGTGATGCGGGCTCCTCTTTGATGCTACTGCGGCGGCGGCCCGAGGACGAGCCAGCCTCATGGTCATGCGCCCCCTTGCGGCCGAAGCTCCACTGCACCATGGCTGCGGGCTGCCGGCGATCTCAAGGAAGGGGAAGGGAGAGCTAGGGTTTGGGTGTCCGGTTTCGAGGAGGTCGCGGGCGACTGGAGTGAGAGCGTGGACTGCGACCGGTCCACAGCTTCCCTATTTAAGAAGGACGCCTACCGCGCGCCTGGGCGGATGTCAGGTGAGGACGGCCGCGCGTGCCCATTAATGTCGGGCGGTGGGAGGTAGGTGGCCGCCTGCCACGCAGCCCCAAAGCAGACGAGCGGCGCATCCGTTTGCTGTCCGCTGCGACACAAATCCGACGCATGTCTGCGCTCGAAATGAGTCAGCCCGGACACAAAACGAACCAGATGAATTCAGACCGTCGCACGCTGAACCGTGGGGCTTATTCGTTTTGTCCCAAACGGACGGGGCTGCACGGGAAGGGGTCGTGCGCTGCAGTTGGCCTGAGTCCTCTTCTTGTCCGAACGAATTCCAGTCACTTTCTTGGTGGCTTTGACTCCTTCCTTTCTTTCCTTGGCGACCGACCGACCAATTAAGGTGAGGTGAGGTGAGGTGGAAGCGAAGCGGCAGGCCAACCCCATCCCTGCACGTGCTCCCTGCTTCGCTCCACTCGTCACGCTCCAGCTGCCGGCCGGCCCCCCACCAGCACGCGATCTCCACTCGCTCCGTCCGGCCGGATCCCCTTCCTCCCCTCCGCAGGTACTTCCCTCTTGTTCGACTGATTTGATCCCAAAGAAAGAATCCTCGTGAGATCTCCACTTTCCATCTCATCTCGCCGGCCGGGATCTGAAGCAAGCTCGGATCTTGCCAGCGAACAGCCATGTCTTCCTCGTCGGACAACCCCAACACGGTCACCGACCGCGGCCTCTTCAGCAAGAGCAGCAAGGACGAGAAGAAGAAGCAGGAGGAGAAGAAAGAGGAGGAGGAGGGCGGCGGCGGGTTCATCGACAAGGTCAAGGACTTCATCCACGACATCGGCGAGAAGATCGAGGAGGCGGTGGGGTTCGGCAAGCCGAGCGCGGACGTGGCCCGGATCCACGTGCCCCACATCGGCCTCCACCGCGCCGACCTCGTGGTGGACGTGCTCATCAAGAACCCCAACCCGGTGCCCATCCCGCTCGTCGACATCGACTACCTCATCGACAGCGACGGCCGGAAGCTGGTGGCGGGCCTCATCCCGGACGCCGGCACCATCCGCGCGCACGGGGAGGAGACGGTCAAGGTGCCCATCACGCTCGACTTCGACGACATCCGGAGCACCTACGCGGACATCAAGCCCGGGAGCATCATCCCCTACCTGCTCCGGGTCGTCTTCCTGGTGGACGTGCCCGTGTTCGGCCGCATCAAGATCCCGCTGGACAAGTCCGGGGAGATCCCGATCCCGTACAAGCCGGACGTGGACGTGGACAAGATCAAGTTCCACCACTTCTCGTTCGAGGAGACCACCGCCACCATCCACCTGAGCCTGGAGAACAAGAACGACTTCGACCTCGGGCTCAACCTGCTGCAGTACCAGATGTGGCTCGGCGACGACAGCGTGGTGGAGGCGGAGCTCACCGAGTCCACCAGGATCGAGAAGCAGGGGATCACCAAGATGCAGATCCCATTCACCTTCAGGCCCAAGGACCTGGGATCTGCCGTCTGGGACATGATCAGGGGCAGGGGAACTGGGTACAGCATCAAGGGCAAGATCGATGTCGACACACCCTTTGGCAACATGAAGCTGCCCATCGACAAGGTCGGCGGAACCACTCGCCTCAAGAAGGACGACGACGATGACGAGGTATATCATTTCATTTCTGTTGATTGTTTCCTCTGCATCTTGCTTATTGCTGTGCAATCATCAGACCAGCTGGACGAGGCTTGTCCTGTTTTGACTAGGATAGTTGACAATGGAAGAAATTGATATGGTGTTGAGCTATTAGTAGGAATGCAATAGCTGAATTACAGCCCTCTTGATTTTTTTCGATATTGGTTCGATGCTAAAAATAGTACACAACCTAACAGAAAGAGAAGAATTGCCCTCTGTAATTCAGCATTTGCTGCTCTGTTTTCATTGTTGCCTCTGCATCTTGCTTATTGCTGTGCAACCGTCATACTAGCTAGACCAGGTTTGTCTTGTTTTGACTAGAATAATTCACAATGGAAGAAATTGATATGATGTTCCTCCGATTATTAGAGTGCAACGGCTGAATTACAGCCCTCTTCCGATTTTTTTCTGATATATTGGTTCGATGCTAAAAATAGTACACAAAAAAAGATTGAGGTATATCATATCATTTGCTGTTGATTGCTGCATTTACATCTTATTGTGCAATCGTCACACACTAGCAAAGCTAGCTAGGTCGGTTTAATCTTGTTTTTACTAGGATAATCGACAATGGAAGAAATAGCTTTGTTATTCAGTTGAGCTGTAGGCGTGCAATAGCTGAATTATAGCCCTCTTCTGAATTTTTCTGCTGGAGGTTCGGCGCTAAAAATAGTGCAGAACCATCTTTTTGTTGCATCGCTGCATTGAAGCTCTGTACACTCTCAATCATTTTGCTTCTCAGCTTGTTTTGCTCGCGTCATGCTCTGGTTCGGTTGAAACTCGCTAGTAGAAATATTTGTGTATAATTGTTATGCTGAAATTCTGCGTTGTCAGTGGCAGATACTTTTCCATGATCTGAGATAATACCTTTTAAAATCTTGTGACATCTGTTGCTGATTAACTTTAAAAAAAATCATAATTCTGCCATATCAGATCTGAGCTAAAAACCGTGACACCTGTTCTACTCCCACCTTAGAAATGCCAAATCATGTCAAGAACAGATGAAAGAAAAGCGTGCATATAGACCTGGGCATTTGTGACAAATAGAAGATATAGACTATATTTTAGATTTCTATTTTTATGACAAATTGAACCTGGAACCTTGGTAATCTCTTCATATGAACTAACCTTGCAGGAGTGAAGTGCTGTTACTGAACATACAAGAAAGTCAAGCAGGGAGCCAGGGAGGATCCAGCTGAACTCTTTACTCTAGCTTATGGTATCTTTGTTGATGGCATCATCCGAACATCGTCCGCGTTTTTATGTTTCGGTGCTCAGTGTTCTTCGTGGGAACTCATCCAGTGTGTATTCTTTCTGTGTTAACTTTGTCAAGTGGAAACAGACCTGAGAATAAATTCTTGTTTGTGGGGTGTGATGTTAGCCTTCTTCAGCCAAAATATTGTGTCCATGCCTGCTCCTTTTCCGCACCCAGTCAGCGAAGATTAATCTCACACGCATCAGTGGATACAAATACATATTTTTTCGATCACAAGGCACTAAAGCGGTTCAGAAAATAGGAAATTTATTTTTGAATATAAAAACATATTCTTTTTCATCAGCCCCGCGAGGAATTCAGCTACTTTACATTTCTATACAGCTCATGGCTTTCTTCTCTGCAGGATTATGATCAAACAAACAGAAAAAAGGTCAGAGAGATACATTCTGTGACCTCCCTCTCTATACAAACTGCTTCACTACGATGGCCAGATTTTTCCTTTCCATAATGCCAGCCAGCATCAGCATGCTTGATCAGCCTGTTGCCCTCGTTGACAATCATCATGGCCGCACCATGTTGGCGCAGTTGGCACCTCTGACCTATGGGCTATGGACCAAACGTCAGTTGATGTGCTCCTCCCCTGTACAAAAATATACACTTCTTCTCTTCCCCGCCCTTCTCTTGCCAACCGATGTGACAGCATCTCAATGCGATTTGGGTCGATCGGTCGACATTTGGCGGTCACTTCTTTTTCCGCTCTTGTTCTTCGAGCTGATTCCGAAGATTTTTTAAACCTTGCACTACTTTAGGTTTCAGCTTGTGCTGAAAAATCTTTCCTTGCAATGATGTTGACCTGCCAAACAGGAAGCCCAAAAAGATTGGGTTCAAAGTTACTACTAATTAGCAGCTATTTTGAGTTCTTAACGGAATATGGTACACGGCCGTTTCTATGTGGTTTCGCCTGGATGCTCAAACTGAATAAGAAAGACTCTGGACCTGATTTCCTTCAGCTCTTCGTCGAGCTCCAGTTCTGATTCTTTTATCTGCAGAACCATATGACAGACAATTTGTTGTCAGGTGATCTGCGCAGGGAAAATGGAACTCCCCTGTTAGATAATTGCATCGGCACAAAAGAAAAAAATGGAGTAGCATATATTTACAATATCTGGCTTTATATTGGGACAGATGAATCATGCAAATGCCCCAAGTTTGACCTTTTCATATCATATTTACCTTACATGGATTTAAGAACAAAAACATAGCTACCATGGCTATGTCAAGACATTTGGTAGAAGATAAGGATGAAGTGACAACAGCAAAATGGATATAAGATATCCAAGTCTGACATTGTTCCTCGAGCAAGGGATGCCATGGAAGCAAATTAGTAACAACTAACGACTAACCTCTTTAACCAGTCTTTTAGAGCTCCAAATAAGAGCACCCTACAAAACATACAACAAGACCATGTGTTAGATCATCAAGAGTAATATCTGATGAAAAGCTGCAAGCAATATCCTTGTCTACACATAAAGCTTCAACTGCTTCCGAGTTCATCTAGTTCAGGTTGATAACACTACTACAAATGACCACACCTATTATTTTGTCAATACATCAATTATTCTCAGTTGCACTTTTTTTAGCAATATCTTTGGAAGGCAATGATCTGTTTTCCAGAAGAGCTATGCTACCTAGCGAATTTTCTAGTGTTTCCAGTTAAGCAATGCAGCAGAACATAGCAAGAAAGGTACAATATCTAAGTTCACATGCTGGTACATGAATGTTTGATGGAAGAAGACCAACAGAACAAGGTAATCATGAGGCAAAAACATACTTCGCCATGTGATAATTGTTGCTCCAGTACATCCGACGTTACAACCCAGACCTTTGGACATCCATCTGCCACCAAAGCTTCAACCTAAGTTAGTAGAAAGAATCAGTGTAAGAAACCTCTTTGTAACACTACACATATAACATATATTCGGTATGATGGCACTCCATGCCCATTTGATTAAAAAGTCACTTATTGGTGCTATGCATGTAAGTTTAGTAGTAGGATCAAAATTTCCAAAAAATGCCCATAACATGAAAATATGGTGGGGGAGAACCTAGATCCTAGAGTGCAGCAATTTCAGATTAGCATAAATCGTACTCATTCTAGTGATTTTCCTATGTTAAATTGAGATTTGAACAGTTGGGCATGAATATACAGCTAATAAATATGCCTAGGACATTCCTGCTGGTTGAAACTGACTCAGCTATTTTTACAAACAGTTTTAGACTTTTAGTGACACAATCCTCATGGAAACATGGATTTTTGCCTATTAAACTTGAATATTTGCATGGACTTTTCACTGGCGTGAATTCATAGAACTAATCTACAAAGAACTCTGGGGCATTCTTCCTCAGTTCCATCTGATGAAAAACTTCGTAATTTGATTTACCTCCTTCTCAATCCAACAATCAGCAGATAAGTCAGCAGAATATACCACATCAACCCTGTTCAAGAAAAATTAGTTCGTTAAGGTTCCCCTAAAGACCAACTAAAAAGGATGGTTGAAACATTTAACTTACATTTATTCTATGATAATATACAGAGCATCAACATCTGACGGAAATGTCTAGCATAAAGCGTCAATTTAGACATGTGGAAATGATCTAACACACAACAATACCTTACCCTTTATAAGTTTCAGTGTGTGTAGCTTGCCCGGACAATGCAGCGTCAAATACCACTACAACTTTTATCTCTGCAAGCATCATAGTGATGAATGACATAAGATAGCTGATGTAAAAGAACACCACATGGCCCTCGAGAGGAAATTATCCGTTGCAGTTACGGTCTTAGAGAGTAACAGGAGATTGTGCGCTCCATATATACTTTGATAGATACACATTTTTACAAGTAGTAATTAATTTTCTTTCACTACAAACCAGAGGACAAGCAGTACAACAGCCTATCAGTTTCTAGCAGCAAAAGAGACAGTACAGTTGATGCATGTGACCTTTCTTTTTGTTTGAAGAAGAATCATAGCTGGACCCTAAATAATAGTTTGTTTAATCCTCTGGTACAAACCTCGTACTGCACTGAATGATACCAGCTCATCAATGAGCATCTGCCTCGCAATTCCTTGATTCCCATTCAAGAAATCACTCTTAAGCTTTCCCCAGTAGCCACATACATTGTAGCCATCCACAAGAATAACCGGGGAGGCGATCTCCAAGTTGCCGTCATTTGTGCTAGAGGAAACAACAGCACAAATTCAGCAGACCCGTCGAATCACCAACCTAAGAACAAGTCAACCCACTGGATATGAAAGAAAACACGATCCTCACCAGGTAAGAGTGGCAGAAGGGTCCTCGTAGAAGTCCGTGTCATCGGGAAGCACCTCCTTCATTACTTTCTTTTTGCGGAACCTGGTGGCAGGCTGAGGCCCGCTTGTTTGCTTCCTTTCGTAGTCCTGAAAACAAGGGTAAGATAGTTGTAACAACTGGTGTGCATTTATCCGATGAATGGGCAGGACAGGACGCTGTTACAAGATTCAGACGTATCTGAACACAAGTGGCAGTAGATGCATCCCATGATCCGACCCCATCAGTATATGTTTTCATCTCTAAACTGATTGCCACAAATTGTAACGATGGGACCAGGTAGGAAACCATACTGCAATAATGCAATTGCTGGCCTTTCTTTTCTCTCTCGTCTCGTCTGAACTGAAACTGAATGCAGGGACGCCTGTACAGGAACAGTACCTTCCAGAATTTCACGATCCTCAGATTCTGCTTGACGTTGGATGTAATCCTCGGAGGCCGCCGGTCGACCTGCAAAAATGGTGCCAAGTATGTGAGGACGGCCGCGGCAGCACATACCCTGATTCAAGATACCAACTCCCCGTTTCTGACTAAAATGAAGAACAACTTCAGAACAAAGTTGCTGGGAATAATGTCCGTTTTTTGAGTCCCCTTTCAACATTTTTGTTCATCAACGGAAAATAAGAAGAGTTCACAAGATTTGTTACAAGATTAATCAATCTTGATGCCAAACTGACTCGTCTTCTAGGGGGATTGATTGCAGGGGGAGGGGATGGGGATTGAGCTGACCTTGTTGGCGGCGGAGGAGGAGGCGGCGCCCCCTTTGGTGCCCTTCCCCCTGCCCTTGTCCTTGGCCATCACCACCACGATGGAGGTCGCCGAGTAGGCGGCCGAGCCCACCATCTCCCTCCGCCGCCGCCGCCGCCGCCGCCCTTCCGCTCCTGACGTGTGGTGGAGGCCGCGCCGAGTAGGGGTGGGTCACTGGGAGGAAGAGGACGGAACGGGTGGTCGCCTGGTCAGCGTGGCGTCGCTGTGGCTTGCGAGCACGTTCCTGTCTTCCACGCCGTTCGATCTAGCCTCGAGATCCGCGCCATCTTCATTTCAGAAACATATTTTCCGTTTTGGCTTACAAAACCTCTCTCTTATTTTGCGTCTAAATTTGAACATTCATCATTCAAGAGATAAAAAGAGCAACATACCACAAATATATCACCGGGCTCACATCCAAAAGTAAACACACGGTTGTTCTTACACGGCTCGAATCCAAGGTTTGGTCCTAAAGATTTCATTTGTATTTGCAAACTCGTATCAACCATAAGAGCAGCTCCAACGGGGCGACCCATTTCGTCCGCTGGCGTCCGTTTGGATCGGCGCGGACACAAAAGTCAGCTCAACACGTCAACCCAAACGGACGCGTGTCCACTTTTCGTCCGCGGGCGATCCATTCCCGGCCCATTTTTGAGCCGGATTTGCGTCGGCGCGAACACGAGACAGACGCGCGCGCGCTCGCCTTCTCCTCCCCCGGGCCCGCTGGTCGGTGGCACATTCGCCTCCCTCCATCCAACATCAACCATGCCCGCCTCCTTCGTCGCCCTGCCGCCCATTTTCCGGTGACTCTGCCAGCTGCCGGCGACCGTAACATCCTCTGAGCAATGCCGCCACCTCCGACGTCGCCACCGCCGTCTTGCCGTCAGGAACCGACTGCTTCCCACCCCGACACCCCCGCTCCCCCGACACAGCCGCGACCGCAACCAAGTAGGCGCCTCGCCGTCCCCGGCCAGACCCTCACCGGCCCGCTCATCGGACGCCGGCAGGGCAGCTAGTTGGTCTGTGCGCGTCGCGACTCCCTTCGCCGGCCGTCTTCTTCATCGACGCTCGCAAGCTGTTCGGCAATTTGCCAAGGTACAGAATAGACTCCGCCGCCGAGTTCTTTTTTCACAATTTCCTTTGCGACTCCGACGGTTCGTCGTCCGTTGACGAGGAGGAGATATTGGCTGCCGCGTTGGTCCATCACCACCTCAATAGCCAACTGCCGTTGTTCCATGGCTCCATTCTAGGCCACCTTCCGGTGTTGAATCACAACCGGGAGAGCGGGCATTTCCTTCTTTGAAAGGACTACTTTGATACAACAAATCCGTTGTTCAAACATCAGAAATTCCGACGCCGTTTCTGTATGAGTAGGCATCTTTTCAACCGTATTAGAGAGGGGGTGGTCAGCTACGATGACTACTTCGAGTGCAAAGAGGATGCCGTTGGAAAGATTGGTTTCTCCTCTTATCAGAAATGCACTACCGCCATCCGAATGCTTGCATACAGAGTGCCCGATGATCTCATTGATGAGTACGTCGGTATGAGCGAGTCTACATGCCTAGAGTCCATGTACAAGTTCTGCAAGGCTATTATTGATGTGTTTGGCCCTGAGTACTTGAGAGAGCCGACTACTGAAGATACAACCCGTTTGTTGGCGATGAATGCCAGCAGGAGCTTCCCAGGGATGCTTGGCAGCATAGACTGTATGCATTGGGAGTGGAAGAACTGCCCTTCTGCTTGGCAAGGGCAGTATAAGGGCCATGTCAGGGCTTGCACTGTCATACATAAGGCGGTGGTCGTGATGAACCTGCTCCTCAAGATGGCCGTGAAGGAAGGCGTTGGAGACATCCATATGATAAACCGGCCTGCCTCGGGAAACCGCCAGCTGGAGAACAGTGTGGACCGTGCTCAGTTGAACAACCGGTGCAAACGTCTGAGTGAAGTCGATACCAGCACGCTACCGAAAGCCACGGACCACCCAGCGGGCCTTGTAGTGCTCAAGTGTACCATCCGAGCAGGTCTTATGGCGAAAGACCCACTTGCCGCTGATGACATTGGCGCGAGAAGGCCGAGGAACCAATGTCCATATACGGTTCCGCTGAAGAGCGTCGAACTCTCCCTGCATCGCGGGAAGCCAGTGTGGATCACGAAGGGCTGCTCTAGCGGACGCGGGGATCGGGGACAGCTCAGTGGTGGAGACGGCGAGCAGTTACTCGTCTCTAGAGTACCGTAGACTCGGGCGATGAACGCCGGCTCGAGCCCGAGTGACGGGGAGAGACAACAATTCCGGGACAGCCAGCAGCCGGCTGGCGAGGAGGCAGCCGGATAGGGCGCCGGCGACGAAGCCGGCGTGCATTGCGATGGCGGCGTGGGTGCGCGAGGCGCAGCTCGGGAACTATGTAGACATGACCGAGACATCTCTCCGGTTAATAACCAATAGCGAACCCTGGATGCTCATATTGGTTCCTAGATATTCTACGAAGATCTTTATCGGTCGAACCATTATGACAGCATACGTTATTCCCTTTGTTTATCAGTATGTTACTTTCCCGAGATTCGATCATCGGTATCTTCATACCTAGTTCAATCTTGTTACCGGCAAGTCTCTTTACTCGTTTCATAATACATCATCATGTAACTACCGAGAGGGCCCAGAGATACCTCTCCGAAACTCGGAGTGACGAATCCTAATCTCGATTTATGACAACCCAACAAACACCTTCGGAAATACCTGTAGAGTATCTTTATAATCACTGAGTTTATGTTATGACCGTTAATCTCCAGTATCCAGGAGTTGCATAATCTCATAGTCGAAGGAATATGTATTTCACATGAAGAAAGCAATAGTAATAAAACTGAACGATCAATACGCTAAGCTAATGGGTGGGTCTTGTCCATCACATCATTCTCCTAATGATGTGTCCCGTTATCAAATGACAACTCATGTCCATGGTTAGGAAACCTTAACCATCTTTGATCAACGAGCTAGTCAAGTAGAGGCTCACTAGGGACACAGTGTTTGTCTATGTATTCACACATGTATTTAGGTTTTTGATCAATACAATTCTAGCATGAATAATAAATATTTATCATGAATAAGGAAATATAAAATAACAACTTTATTACTGCCTCTAGGACATGTTTCCTTCAATATAGTGTCCAAGCTTGTAGCCAACCAAGATTTATCCAACAAAACATCCTCAATTGTCGTGAATGTCGGACCTCTTGCTTGGGTATCTTTGCCCTTTTCTTCTTAGTGCGGATATTCCCCCAACATCAAAAGTAGGACAATTTGGTTCCCCCAAGTCATATTCCGTAGGGTCTGTAGGCTCTTGTTGCCCCTCATTGATCATGTCCGACATGAAATTTTCCTAAAATGACTATGATTCCAAATAAACTAACATAATATGGATGCAACTTATTGATTCAATGGCATATGCAACTAACTCATCCTCAATCGAAATGATACAAAATAGAGCAAAATTTGTACCGTCTCCTGATGGGTCATTCCGTCGAACAGGAACCAGGCATACTGGGCATTTTGTCTACATGGATGAATTTTTCCATGATCTCAGTTGAGATCAAAGTTGATGTTGACTCCCATCATATCACAACGACTACTTAGTGGGGCTTGTATGGTCCACTAATGTCGGAGTCAAATCGAGCATATCTCGAGTAGGGGTTCCTGAGCTAACTGTGGGCACGGGGTTTTACCTAGGTTTGGGATCTCCTAAGAGATAAAACTCTACATCTTGTTTGTGTTTGTATTGCTTTGGGATGAAGCACAAGGTACAGGTAATCTACCTCGAGATCATAATGTGTCTCTAGATGTAATGATATGACTAGCCCAACCTTGGCTTATATAAGAATACTGGAGGCCTCGGATTACAGGAGTCCTAGTCAGCTACGTCGGTGGAGGAGAATCCTCCATTAATAATGAGTCCTTGTCTTGAACGTCAAGGCTTCTTGATTTTCCTTAGAGATCGCCATGGGCTGCACAAAGTGGCCCAGGACAGAACCAACAACAGGGTCCTTAGCCCGGCCCACCTAGAGTAGAGTCAACATGGAAAGAGACCCCCTAGCCGAGACAACGTCACTTAGGGCCCAGGAGACCTGACCGTGGCCTTGTCCTAGCGATGTGTATAGGGGCTCAGCTTGAAGATATAGTATGATCATTGGTAGTGTGCAAGCTAAGAACCCTCATGGCGAGGTCTATTAGGATCCATATAAGCCCTAGCTCTTGCCATCTGTCGGTGTCAAAACCGGCGGATCTCGGGTAGGGGGTCCCGAACTGTGCGTCCAGGCGGATGGTAACAGGAGACAAGGGACACGATGTTTTTACCCAGGTTCGGGCCCTCTCGATGGAGGTAAAATCCTACTAATGCTTGATTAATATTGATGATATGGGTAGTACAAGAGTAGATCTACCACGAGATCAGAGAGGCTAAACCCTAGAAGCTAGCCTATGGTATGATTGTTGTTCTACGGACTAAATCCTCCGGTTTATATAGACACCGGAGAGGGCTAGGGTTACATAGAGTCGGTTACAATGGGAGGAGATCTACATATCCGTATCGCCAAGCTTGCCTTCCACGCCAAGGAAAGTCCCATCCGGACACAGGACGAAGTCTTCAATCTTGTATCTTCATAGTCCAGGAGTCCGGCCGAAGGTCATAGTCCGGCTATCCGGACACCCCCTAATCCAGGACTCCCTCAGTAGCCCCTGAACCAGCCTTCAATGACGACGAGTCCGGCGCGCAAATTTTCTTAGGCATTGCAAGGCGGGTTCCTCCTCCGAATACTTTGTAGAAGATGTTGAACATAAGGATAGTGTCCGGTTCTGCAAGATAAGTTCCACATACCACCGTAGAGAGAATAATATTGGTACAAATCTAATCTGCTGACGTATTCCGCAGTGTGACATTATGCCACGGCTAAGTCTTTACTCGAATCGTTTTACTGTCCCACCTCAGTGCGTTTAGCGAGGAGGTTTTCTTGGCACCTCTTGTCAAAGCAGAGATCGTGTCCCCTTATTCCTGGATTCTCATTAATACGGGCGTGGGTAACCCAACCGTGCCATTGGCATGTCTCCTTAATCGAAAGTGAGTCCCAAACAGTCACGGGGAGGGCTCTTGGAATTCAACCTCTTTATAAAGAGACCAATGCTCGACTCCTCCCTTTCAATCCCGATCAAATCCGCCTCTCGCCTCGAGTTCTAACACCCAAAGCTCTAGATTCAGGCGCTTCAGAACTTCGACAATGTCCGGCTCCGACCTCCAAGGCCAGTGGATCCTTCCTCCGTTACGAAAGAAGACGTGCGAAAGCTGAGAGACGCTAGGTATCTAACCGGCGAAATCTCGCATAGACTGCCTGCTCAAGGGCAGGTTATTCCTACTCCCAAGCCCGGTGAGAGCGTGGTGTTCATGTCTCACTTCCTTCGTGGGCTAAGCTTCCCGATCGATCCCTTCGTGAGGGGGCTCATGTTTTATTACGGGCTGGAATTTCACGACTTGGCTCTGGAGTCCACCCTCCAAATCTCATCGTTCATCGTCGTGTGTGAGGCCTTCCTCCATATTACTCCTCACTTCGGATTGTGGCTTAAGACCTTCAAGGTAGATCCAAAGACGATCGAGGGGCAGCACGCAGAGTGCGGAGGTGCTGTTATAAGGAAGATTGCTGACGCTCCATGGCCCGAGGGCTCTTTCCAAGAGGAGTTCGGCTTATGGCAACGAGAGTGGTTTTATATTACAGCTCCCAGGGGCACTACGTGGGTGGCGCCACCTATTTTTCGCTCGGGTCCCCCACCACGGCTAGCGTCATGGGTCAATAGACGGCTTAACTGGGGGGTGTCCAAGGACATGCCCTTGTTGCAGGGCCGCATTCAAGATCTCCTAGAAAGAGATATCAATCTGGCTGTAGTGATGCAGGTTATGTTGATTCGCCGCATACTGCCCTGCAAACGTCGCCCCCTCCGCCTGTGGGAGTTTAATCCGGAAGGATCGCGAGCCCTCCAACATTTTGTGGGCGCGACGCCCATGGAGATGTACAAATTGTTCTTCAGATCACAAGCAATGTGTTCGGACTCGTCCGAGGACGCAGGTCTAAGCTACAATCGCCCGGATACTCAAGTAAGTAGTCCTGTACCTGGACACGCTATACGTATATTTATTATAAAATTGCCCTTAAGAGAGTTGTCCCTTAAACAGGAGTGGATAGCGAAAGCAAAGCTAATCAGATGTCTGGCCCCCCTCCCTGAGACTACGCCGGATCCCGTGTTAACCAGGATGCTAGAGGTTGTGCCTTTGGAAGAAGGCGAAGAGGGGAACAAGGAAGCTACCGCCTCCCCGAAGGAGGCTGTCAGGAAAGGAGGAATGGAGAATTCCTCTAACCAGGGGAAGAAGATGACCGCCTCTGAAGACCCGGAGACCATGGTCTCAAAGCGGGGGAAGAAATCTTCGTTAGAGGGTCCGGCGCCGGGGGGTGCCCCAGTCGCATTGTGCCCCCAAGGGGATCAGCTCTCCACCGAGCCGTAAGTAAAGAGAGGGGTTTTAAAATGAGAGATATCCCTGTTTTATTTCTAAGGAAGATAACCGAAATTTTACCTTGTAGTTCGGATCTCAGCCCTTCTCAGCAGAGCTCATCTTCAGGGGATCTACGTCCGGAGATGATGGAGAGCGGAACGCCTCCCCCAGCTGTACCGTCTTGCGAGGCGGGCGACCCCGAGGTGTCATCACGGAGGGTTTCTCTGAATCCGGCCTTCGAAAAAGGCCATCGGACGAGTCCAGCACCGTCCGGTGCACGGTCGGAGGAGCTGAAGGATCTGCTCGGGCGAGCGTCTATCTCAGAAGAACACCGTGCATTGATGAATACGGTGATTAGAAGGATTTCCTCCATGGAAAGCGGGTTGTACAAGGCCGCCAGGAGTTTACTGACAGGTTTTGAGGTACGCGAAATGGTGTACCTTTTGACAGATCCACATATATGAGATGCGCCCTGTGTAAATAGTAGCCCCTGAGACTCTGTGCGTTGTCAGAAATGATGGCGCGCAGAGGATCATAATCCCAGGTATAATATGTCGCCTTTCCTATGTAGGTGGCGAAGTGTTTGGTGGCTAGCCGGCCTGATGAATTTGCTGAGCTAAAGCGGCAACTTGACGTGGCAGATGCCGACATCGCGCTTGTCAACGAGCGGCTGGATGAGGCACAAGGTATGTAATGTCTCCGAAGACATCTGGTAAGAGGAGCTTGATGCCCGTACCTTATAACATGTGTGCTTAATGCAGATGGTGCCGCTGCCATGGAGAACCTTCGGGCGGAACTTGCCCGAGCCAAGGGGCAGGCCAGGAAAAGCGATGCGTGCTGCCTTAAAGGCGGCTGAAGAGCTAAAAGCCGAACAGGCTGCTCACTGCCAGAGCAAGAAGGAAATGGCCGAGATGGCTGTAAAATTGAAGAATGCTGCCGACCGCTGCAAGCTTCTTGAAAAAGAAGATAGGGTGGCACAGAAGGACCTAGAGAAGGTCACTGCCGAGGCCAAGGATACTCGCTCTGCGATGAGAACTATGAAGGAGGAGCTACGTCAGGCCGGAGATATCATGGCTGGAAAGCCCTATATGTTGCGGATGAAGTTCGGGGATCCTAAATATGCTCCATTGGACCGGAAGTGGAGTGCGGTGAAAACTTATCTGGACTTGGCGGCGAGTGCCGCAGACGCGACTGAACACTTCCGGGATCAAAATGACCACGAAGTGGAAGAACTTTTTTGGTCGCAGTTCCACAATCCAGAGTGCCCACTTTCGGTGTCCGATCGTTTGGTCGCATGGGCGGAGCTGAACAGGTTATCTGGACTCGCCATGAAGCATGTCGTGAGTCATCTGTGGCCGAAAAAGCCTGAGCCGAAGAGTTATTTTAGCTTGGTGCAGCAGTTCCTTGGTGCGGTGCTGCATATTGATGCAATGAAGAGGTCAACGTGCATAGAGGATGCACAGATGACTCTTGCCCATGTCAAGACATACTGGGCGGAGATGAAGGCCAGTGCTGTTGCATCCCAAGATTCGGACGAAAGCCGAGTGCTTGCCGAGCACTATTTTGAGGAAGTTCTGCAGGGCGCTCATTTAATAGAGACGCAGTGCTCGAAGGATGTTATGTTCGAATAACGTGTATTATTGTAAAACAATGTTTCGATGGAATATAAAAGCTTTTTATACTTGTGCTTTCAAGAATTAGAATACCTCCTATGCGGCCGTTAATGTATATGTGTATATAACCTGAAAGATGGCAGTCGTTGGCTTCATCCCCCACGCATATAATGCGGGGGTGTTCGCAGAAGGCGCATTTTCACACTTGATCCAACGTCTTGGTCCTATAAAGGAGGTGATAGCGCAGCGAACTAGGCAACCGGACTATAATGCTTTATCACTTTCACTTAGCCATAGGAGTTTGACAGTGGGGCTACTATATAGCCCCTAGGGGCACCGCGCTCACCCGAATTCAGGGCGCGTGTATGCCTGACCAGGAAACGGCCCTTCGTTAATGCGGAGGAATCCTAAGATTCCGGCAAGTCATCGAGTGGTTGACCAGTCTCATGCTATATCATGACAGTCAGTTTTCGGCTTTCTCTACTGAGGTGCTCGCCTGGACGAACCGGGGCACAATCTCAGTAGTTCTCCTAGTGCCGCCTTAGCCGATAGAGCGGAACGTAAGGCAGCCAAACACAGGAGCTGGGCAAACCCAACATTTGACCAAAGACATGATTCGGAGCTGATGGGCCAAACTCGCGACGCCGAACACTCCCTAAGGTATCCGGTCTTTATGAAAACGGGCTGAACAAAGCCCTGGGTAAGAAGCCCCTGGTGTCCAGGTACGCGCAAAATTCTTACATGGCCACATGCCAAGACGCCAGCCTCCTCCTCGGTTATAACAAAAAACCGGGGGATGTTATCAACTAGAGACAGTGAAAAAGGTTTACGCAAGGTCTTAATCTGAAAAGAATCCTTGGAATGGTTCCCTACTGCACGTCTGCGGCTATGTCTCCGTTGTGCCGTATCCTGGATGGGTGTAGCACGGTGTTCATCTATAAAAAAAGAGGAACTTAGTTGAAAACAATCATGCGAAAAAATCTATGTTATATTAGATAAACAAAGTATAATTCAAAAATGGGTAGAATTGAGCTTTATTGTCTCTTGTTGCATACGCGTGGAGCCCCTTATACAGGGGTATGTGGCTAGTAAGCCTTTGTATGTTTACGCCGGACTCGTCTAGCCATGTCCGGGGTCTTGAACGACCTGTTTAGGTGCTTTGACTAGTAAAGCTGTTTTAGTGTGTGGCTGTCAAGGCAGCCGCACAATCTTCCATGTTCGAGGAACACTCGATATTTCCATTTAATGAGATGATGCCTCACGGACTGGGCATTTTAAGTGTAAGGGATGCATAATGCGGTATTGCGTTAAAGCGGGCGAAAGCTTCGCGTCCCAGTAGTGCTTGATAGCTACTTGTGAATGGGGCGATGTGGAAGGTTAGCTTTTTGCTTCGAAAGTTGTCGGGGAAGCCGAATGTAACTTCTAACAAGAGGGAACCGGTACAATGGGTATCTGGACCTGGCGTTACCCCTTGAAAGGAAGTGTTGCTATGGCGAATTATTGTTGAGTTTATCCCCATTTTGAGGGTTGTGTCTTGGTATAGCAGGTTTAGATCACTGCTGCCGTCCATTAGGACTTGGGTAAAATGGAGTCCGTCAATTATCGGGTCTAATACCAAGGCAGTCCAGCCTGCGCTTCGGATACTTCTAGAGTAATCCTGATGGTCGAAGGTGATTGGTTGTAATAACCAGTGGCGGGACTCCTCTGGGACAGGCCGCATGGCGCGTATCTCCATAGGCGCCACTCTGTTTGTCCCTTTTGTCACGTGAAGTGAATTTACTGTTTTGACGTCTTGCAGGAACTTCTTTTGCTCTCCGGTGCTCTGCTTGTGGGGTTCGTCATCGTCCTCACTTGGTATGTCGAGCCCCTTGTGTTCGGCGTTAAGTTTGCCAGATTGCTTGAAGACCCAACAATCTCTGTGGGTATGGTTTGCAGGCCTCCCGGGAGTACTGTGGATTTGGCATATTTTGTCCAAGATTTTGTTGAGGTTAGATAGCTCGTCCCTATTATCCTTGGGGGGCGGCTTTTTCTGATTCTACCGAGAGCTTTTGAATCCGGCGTTGACTGCCGTGCTCTTCGGGCTGCTTCCCTTGGTCCGGCGCTGGTCCTTGCTACGTCGCGGTTTCCCGTTTCCATCCCTAGATTCGGATGTACTTGGATCGCTGGTGCTGCTCCTTGCCAACCAGCTGTCTTCTCCGGCGCAAAAGCGGGTCATGAGGCTTGTTAATGCGGCCATTGTTCTTGGCTTTTCTTGGCCGAGGTGTCTGGCGAGCCATTCGTCTCGAACGCTATGCTTGAAAGCTGCTAAGGCTTCAGCGTCCAGACAGTCGACTATCTGGTTCTTTTTAGTAAGAAATCTGTTCCAGAGTTTCCGGGCTGATTCTCCGGGTTGTTGAGTTATATGACTTAGATTGTCTGCATCCGGAGGTCGGACATAAGTCCGTTGAAAATTTGCCCGAAAAGCATCCTCGAGCTCTTCCCAACTTCCTGTGGTGTTTTCGAGAAGGCTTTTAAGCCAATGCCGGGCTGGCCCTTTGAGCTTGAGGGGTAAATATTTTATGGCGTGGATGTCATCTCCTCTGGCCATGTATATGTGGAGGATATAATCCTCAATCCAGACTCCAGGGTCTGTTGTTCCGTCGTATGCCTCTATGTTTACGGGTTTGAATTCCGCTGGAAATTCATGGTCCAGCACCTCATCGGTGAAACATAGAGGGTGTGCGACACCCCTATATTTGGGTGTGCCGTGATGTTTGGATACTTGTTGCATTGCATTGCTTACTAGAGCTTGCTTTCTTGGCCCGTAGACAGATCTGGTTGGGCCGTCTTTTTGATGCGAGTCCTTATGCGGATCGCGTGCCGGCTTGAGTGTGGCGCCCATTGCCGCTCTATGTTGGCCGTAGGGTTGTTTACCCGACCGGGTGTTTTCCTTATTCTTTGATTGCGGGGGCTCTAGGGCCTCCTCGTCAAATTCCGGTAGTAATTTTCGCTTCGGATAGCTCTTTGTGTGGCGACTGTCGCCGTATTTGTCTGCAGTGTTGAGTACTTTGCCCCATCTAATTCTGAGTGCATCTTCCGCTGCTTTGAGCTTCCGCTTCTGCTTTTTCAGGCTACGCGCGGTGGCGACGAGCCTTTGGTGGAGGTTCTTCTGCTCCAGCAACTTGTCCGGCGTGAGGTCGTCCGGACTATTATCTTCACCGGGAACGGGTTGTTCGGTTTGTTTACCCAAGTTGCCCTGTTCGGATGGTTTCTCAATGGCATGTTCGTCGTCCGCCGGTTTGCCCTGCTCTATGGCTGGGTCTCTGTCGAGGTGGGGTTTAGCGTGGTGCTTACGCCGCCGCTTTGATTGCTTTTCGAGGGAACGATCCCTCGTTGCGTCCGTTTGTTCCTCGTCGTCGTTTCTTTTTGGTGTGTCCACCATGTATACATCGTGAGATGAGGTGGTTGTCCAGTGCCCTGTAGGCGCTGGTTCTTGGTCGTCTCCTTCGTCGGCGTCCATACCGTCGATGTCTTCGGAGTCGAAGTCGAGCATGTCGGTTAAATCATCAACAGTGTCTACGAAGTGGGTGGTGGGTGGACTTCGAATTTCTTCGTCGTCCGCATCCCAACCTTGCTGACCATAGTCCGGCCAGGGCTCTCCTGATAGGGAGAGAGACTTTAGTGAGTTCAGGACGTCGCCAAAGGGCGAGCGCTGAAAGATGTCCGCGGTGGTGAACTCCATGATCGGCGCCCTATCGGGTTTGATTGGTAGGGGTGCGGAAAGCTCGGAGTCTTAAAAGAAGTCCGACACCTTGGAGTCACGGGCTTCGCAAAGGACAGGGCTGGTATTCGGCTCAATCACTGTAGAGATTGCAGCCCCCGAGGCGGTGTCCAGCCACCCGTCCTCGATTGGCGCAGCCGGCTCCGAGCTAAGGGTCGGAGCGGACGCTGAGGCGGCCTCCTGGGCACTGTCCGGCGGCAGAGCTAGATCATGCCCATCGTGACAGTGCGGCGCGCTCGGCTGTGGCTCGAACCCGTCGAAGATCAAGTCTCCGCGGATGTCAGTCGTGTAGTTCAAACTTCCAAACCTGACCTAATGGCCAGGGGCGTAGCTTTCGATCTGCTCCAGATGGCCAAGTGAATTGGCCCGCAGTGCAAAGTCGCCGAATACGAAGATCTGTCCGGGGAGAAAAGTCTCACCCTGGACCGCATTGTTGTTGATGATCGGAGGAGCCATTGGGCCTAAAGGTGACGACACAGAGGAACTCTCGATGAAAGCACCAATGTCGGTGTCAAAACCGGTGGATTTCGGGTAGGGGGTCCCGAACTGTGTATCTAGGCGGATGGTAACAGGAGACAAGGGACACAATGTTTTTACCCAGGTTCAGGCCCTCTCGATGGAGGTAAAACCATACTCCTGCTTGATTAATATTGATGATATGGGTAGTACAAGAGTAGATCTACCACGAGATCAGAGAGGCTAAACCCTAGAAGCTAGCCTATGGTATGATTGTTGTTCTACGGACTAAATCCTCCAGTTTATATAGACACCAGAGAGGGCTAGGGTTACATAGAGTCGGTTACAATGGGAGGAGATCTACATATCCGTATCACCAAGCTTGCCTTCCACGCCAAGGAAAGTCCCATCCGGACACGGGACAAAGTCTTCAATCTTGTATCTTCATAGTCCAGGAGTCCGTCCGAAGGTCATAGTCCGGCTATTCGGACACCCCCTAATCAAGGACTCCCTCACCACCCCTTTATAAGGCGAGGCTAGGGGTAGTTTGAGGTATCTGTTCCATTATACAGACCTCGATAGTATTCATCATCCTCCACATGTAACCCCTTCGCACGAGATGCTCACACATGCCAATCCAAAACAAAGCTGAATTAGGATATTACCTTGATCATGAGGGCCTGAACTTGGGTAAATACCCCACATGAACTCTCCTCTGGTACTTCCGGCTACGCTCTCCACCTTACCGAGGGCACTGATAATTTTCTGCACCGTTAATTATTTAGAATATATGAAAATAATCACCATAAAAATGGTGTAAATTTTTCATTGTGAACGGAACTTAATTCATTGATATGATGCACAATATAAGTTTGTAAAATATAGAAGTTAATTACTTAGTTTTCAAGCATCATCGACATCTAGCAATCTTAAAATTGCTAATCACATATGTTGATTCAATCATGTGACTTACAGTAAAAAACATACCATGCAACAAAAATGACATAGCTAAAAAATAAATCAAAAAAGGAATAATACCATTTGGGCTGAAATATTTAGCCCAATAGAAGTAGCACAATCCACTTCCTTTTTTCCATTTTCTAACTAGAAAGTGCCACACGCGTTGTAGCCGTATGGTAGTGTAATAAACAATTTGAAAGAGAGGGGCACACGATAAGGAGAAAACAAGTAAGAAAATAAAAATAAAAAATGTTTTGCAGCAGAAAATGGCTTGGATTTACTGTGTAACTCTGAAATCAACTTACTTAGTACGATTAGTTCTCTAACCAAATTTGTAGAGTATCTTACCTTTGATCATCTCAATAGAAAGAAGACAATATATCTGATGTGCTGCTAATAGAAAAAGTAGCAATTAATACTGCAATACAAATTACATGTATATACCTTGAATAAACTCCCAACGCTAATCTTTCTTGGTTATGTGACTTCACTTAACTTACATAGTGCTATATGTATATATAGCATTTAGATCATAAAATAGGCATCGTGGCGAGTGGCGGAGCTAGGAAAATTGTATCAATAGGGCCCGAATGATGTTAAAACAGCTTGGGAAGGGCCAAGCCAATGGAAAACATGCTTTTGACTCAAAACAATCGCTAATTTTTGCATTATTCATCAACAAATTAGCACTACCTCTCTGATGTGAGGGGGAGCGAGGGCCCCTGCTGGTGCCCCTATCTCCGCCACTGGTCGTGTCAGTTTTTCCTATAAACAATACAAAGGAAGCACTAGATTTAGGAGCCATACCCGAAGGCTATTTTCCCCCTTTACAACAACTGTATGTGCTGCACTTGAATCAGCAAATGTTGTGAGGATTAGGTGGAGTGTGCAGGCGGAGGGCAACCAGGTATCCTAGCGGTGGTGACGCAATGCAATGACCCTGCTAGTTTAGCGGATTGAAATTGGACTAATGATGAGCACTAGTGCAGAACCGGCCTTTAGTGCCGGTTCGTCATGAACCGGCGCTAAAGTGACACCACGTGGCACGAGCCAGACCCGTGTGCGCGTAGGACATTAGTACCGGTTGGTAACACCAACCGGTACTAAATGTTTAGGTTTTTTGCTTTATTTTCCATTCCATTTTTTTTGTTTGCTGGTATTTCACGATATTACTAATTGTACACGTTATGCATATATATAAATAGATTTTCTCGTACGTAGAACCGCATA
>NC_057807.1:690063285-690074194 GCF_018294505.1 Triticum aestivum | reverse complement strand
TGATTATGTGTGTATATGTGTGAGTATATATGTATATGTGTATATCTGTTTATATGTCTTTTTTTTAGATTTTTTTGTTTTTTGCATTTTTATAAAAATGTATATATGTTCTCTGTGTATTTATATGTTTTCTGTTCATAGATTTTTATTTGAACATTATTTAAAAAAACAAGCAATACAAGAAGAAGAAAAAGAATGAGACGAAAAAGGAAAAAAGAAGAGGAAGAAAGGAGAAGAAGAGGGGATAGGAAGAAGAGGAGAAATAAATAAGAAGAAGAAAAAAGAAGAAAAAGAAGAGGAGAAGAAGAAAAGAATAGAGGAGAAGAAGAAAAAATAGAATTTTTTTTCTATTTTTTCTTCTTCTCCTCTATTCTTTTCGTCTTCTCCTCTTTTTTTCTTCTTTTTTTTCTTCTTCTTCTTCCTTCTTCCTTCTTCCTCTTTTCTTCCTTTTCCTTATTTTCCTTTCTCGAGGGATAAGAAGAAAAGAAGAGGAGAAGAAGAAAGAAAGGAATAGAGGAGAAAGAAGAAACTTTGACACGAGGGGGGGTACCGATACCCCCTCCCCAATTACATTATTTTCCCATGTATATGTATGTTGCGTCGTTGTCGATATAACGAGGGTGTCGAGGATCGCCGAGGGGTCGAGGGTCGGGAACTAGGGTAGAGGGTCGAGGGTCGTTAAGGGGTCAAGGGTCGAAGGTTTCAGGGTCGAGGGTTCCTATAGTGTCAAAGTATTGAAGAAATCCAATAGCTTGTGGGCGTCGATGCCCACGTCAATGCCCACGTCACTTGTGGGACATAGATGTACTGTTCAACGCCGACCCCCTCCCGATAGCTTCAACACGTGGGGGGGTCGATATTACCCCCTCCTAGCTTGAAGCGTTCTCGAGGCCACCCCCTAACCCTTGAAGCGTTGTCGAGGCCACCCCAAACCCTAGAGAAGCAGCGTCGAGGCCACTAATATGATTCCTTATTGTGATTATCTAGCTAGTTCTACGTTTGCCACTAATATATCCATATCTGTCATGTTTGAATAATAATTGCCATGCTGTAAATATTTGTAGAAACTATGGACACCCCCCGAGACGAAGCACAAGAAGCGTTGTTGAGGGACATAATCGCAGAAGGAAGTGATGCCCTCTCGATGTTTCTCGTCTTTGTTCTTTTTTCTAGCCCTCCGGATGAAGTGCATAAATAACAATATTCACAATTTTATTTTGTTACCATCATTTGTGTTGAGTTTCATTCAATCATATATATATATATATATATATGTATTGACCCCCTTCTTAAAATTAGATGTTTCGGATGCGGGATGAACTCCTAGCACCAGATCGCATGCGAGCAATTCAAGAGGAATTGGCGGCATTCTTTCTTGACCACGTGATCGCTGAAGACGGAGAATACTATGTGGACCACGCGTCCGTATTTTAGGAGATTATATATTTGTAAAAGATAATTATTGTATATATGTAGCTGGTAGTGTCGGATAGATATACGAGAACTTGTTTGTTCGACCAATCTCTCGGAGAAGGAGAGGTGGTCGATATCACTTCTCTCTGTATGCATATATGTTCATGACGATCTTAAGTTTGCTTACTAGCTAGCTAGCATGTCTAGCTAGTCCTCTCTATACGTATGTATGTATGGTACGTAGCGTCGACCAAGCACGGACAAAAGAGAGGACACTTCTCTCTATTAATTAGCTAGCTATAGCACAATATATGAAACACCTAAATTAACCCCCCAAAACCCCCCAACCCCCCCCCCTTTCAAAAAAAAACAAAAACCACAGCCACATAAACGCTGACGCGTGGATGCCTATTGGTCCCGGTTGGTGCCACCAACCGGGACCAAAGGCCCTCCTGCCTGGGCTCAGGGGACAGGCCACGTGGAGGCCCTTCTGTCCCGGTTCTGGATTGAATCGGGACTAAAGGGGTCAGGGCATTAGTACCGACCCTTTAGTCCCGGTTCATGAACCGGGACTAAAGGCCCTCACCAACCGGGACAATAGGCCCTTTTTCTACTAGTGCAGTTTGGCATGTCCAAATGGTATCCATTTTCTACAGTGATTTTCTCTACCCAAGTAACCATCCTCCACCAAATGCCAGCTCAATCCATTCATTATTTTGAGCCCGGCATCAACATTCGTATTTATCTCCAGTGTGGTACTTTGCAAAACAAGTACCACCTAGGCTCCTCCTTTTAAGGTAAAAATTTGTGAAGACGGTCTTCTTAGTAACTGATCATCCTCAGCCAAAACTCACGCCCATTAGCCATGTACATTTCCCGTACCGCTAATCAAACACTTAGTTGCTAATTCATGTTTGAGCATCGATCAGTCTCCTCGTGAGAATCTTATGTTATAATTTTCTTCCTAGCACCAACCTGGGGAGTGCCCAAACCACTAGACATGCCTAGGCCGCCCATAACACATGGCAACGCCACGATCACGCGGTGACCACGCGGCGGGCATGTGAGTTTACGCGCTCTAGAGTTGGGGCCCTTGGCCACCGCCCAAACCTCGACGTATCGCCACCAAAACATGTATTTATGATTAAATAGGTACTTATAGAACTAGAAATGATTTTTGGAAAAAATAAATAGCAAACTACGAGGGAGCTGCAGTTCAAATTTGACCCACTTCCAACTGAATCGGCGGAAATTTGTCTTTTTCACGAGAGGTGGATCAAAACTTTTTACACCCAACCATTTGGTCAATTGTTCATTAAATATGGCCTAGTATTTTATAAAAATTATTTGGTCCAATTTTGTAACAATTATTTGGGAGGTCCTTCACAAAAAAACCTCCTTTTGGGCACTCGAAAAATGGAAAATGGTTTTTTTGTCCAAAGAAAATGAAAACTTCCTTAGGAAATATTGTTTGCCATTCCAATATGCACCCTTGTGCATAATATGAGATCATTTGAACAAACTATGCCATGAATTTGGCCATATGATTGATCATTTCGCTTGATATCCATGAATCTTCACCCATGATAGCTCATTCCTGAGAACACTTTTTTAAAAAAACTGTCGTATTACAAGTTTATTATTTTTCTTGGTAACTTGGTCATATATAATGACACAATGCGAAGGTTTTCCAATTTTTTAATTTTTTTTGAATTTTTTATGCCCATTTCAAAATGCGGTCAAAACGGCGGGAATGACCGTTCCTAGCTAGTGCTTGAATCTTGGAATTTTTTTGGTGTTTTTATGATTAAATAGATACTTATGTTCCTGGAAATGATTTTTGTAAAAAATAAAGAGCAAACTACATGGCAGCTATAGTTCAAATTTGACCCACTTCCACCTAAATCGGCGGAAATTTGTCTTTTTCACGAGAGGTGGATCAAAACTTTTTACACCCAACCATTTGGTCAATTGTGCATTAAATATGGCCTAGTATTTTATAAAAATTATTTGGTACAATTTTGTAACACTTATTTGGGAGGTCCTTCACAAAAAAACCTCCTTTTGGGCACTCGAAAAATGGATAATGGTTTTTTCGTCCAAATAAAATGAAAACTTCCTTAGGCAACATTGTTTGCCATTCCAATATGCACCCTTGTGCACAATATGAGATCATTTGAACAAACTATGCGATGAATTTGGCCATATGATTGATCATTTGGCTTGAAAGCCATGAATCTTCACGCATGATAGCTCATTTCTGAGAACACTTTTTTTTAAAAATTGTCGTATTACAAGTTTATTATTTTTCCTGGTAACTTGGTCCTATATAATGATACAATGCGAAGGTTTTCCAATTTTTTGATTTTTTTTTTTGAATTTTTATGCCCGTTTCAAAATGCGGTCAAAACGGCAGGAATTGCCGTTCCTAGCTACTGGTTGGATCTTGGAAAACTTTTGGTGTTTCTCTGATTAAATAGATACTTATGTACCTAGATATAATTTTTACAAAAAATTTAGAGGAAACTATGAGGTAGCTGTAGTTCAAATTTTACCTGCTTCCTCTTGAACCGGCGAAAGTTTGTCTTTTTCATCAGAGGTGGATCAAAAGTTTTGACACCCAACCATTTGGTCAATTGTTCATTAAACATGGCCTAGTATTTTATAAAATTGATTTGGTCCAATTTTGCAACAATTATTTCGTAGGTTCTTCACAAAAAACCCTCATTTTGGGAACTCGAAAAATGGAAAATGATTTTTTCGTCCAAAGAAAATGAAAACTTTCTTAGGCAACATTGTTTGCCATTCCAATATGCACCCTCGTGCACAATATGGGATCATTTGAACAAACTATGCCACGAATGTGGCCATAAGATTGATTATTTGGCTTGAAAGCCCTGAATCTTCACGTGTGATAGCTCATTTCTGAGAGCACTTTTTTGAAATAATTGCCGTATTACAAGTTTATTATTTTTCCTGGAAGCTTGGTCATATATAGTGACACAATGCAAAGGATTCCCAATTTTTTGTTTTTTTGAATTTTTTATGCCCGTTTCAAAATGCGGTCAAAACGGTGGGCATGATCGTTCCTAGCTAGTGGTTGAATATTGGAGTTTTTTTGGTGTTTCTCTGATTAAATAGATACTTTTTTACCTATAAATGATTTATGGAAAAAATAAAGAGCAAACAATGAGGTAGCTGCAGTTCAAATTTGACGCGTTTTCTACTAAATCAGCGAAAACTTTTGACACCCAACCATTTAATCAATTGTGCATTAAATATGCCCTAGTATCTTAGAAAAATGATTTGGTCCAATTTTGCAACAATTATTTCGTAGGTTATTCACAAAAAACCTCATTTCGGGCACTCGAAAAATGATTAAAAATAGCTAGAAAGATCAGAAATGCATACAAATTGGTGATCACCCATAAAATTTGCGAGTTCCCTTTTGCAAAATATTTTTGATAGCTGCTTTACAAAACCCCTCTATTTTTATTACTAGGAAACTATTTTAAATCATAGATTTTCTCTGCCAATCAGGACTCTTCCCACCGATCACCCCTACTGTAGCTGATCTGAATCGTCCGTTGTAGCCCATCTAAACCGTCCACCTCTCAACAGCCCAGTCCAAACCCTAGCAGCTCGCGGCCGCCTCTCTTTCCCCTTCTCCTCGATCCAGATTGACGACGACATCTCTCTCACCCACCGGCAAACCTCGCCCCTACCCACCCACCGGCAAACCTCGCTCCCGGGCTCCACCGGCGCTCTCACCCACCCATCGGCGCTCTCAAAATCCGCTCCGCACTTCTCCCAGATCCAGATCTAACCCAAGCGTCCCGTCCTCCGCCGCCGCCCCGCGCTCCATTGCCAGAGTTCCCTCCCCGCCGCAGCCACGACATCACAGTCGTGCGCCACCCGCCTCCGGATCCCTCTGCCCGCTCGCGCCCCTGCTCCCTCTCCGCCTACGGGGCCGCTCCCTTCGCGCTGCTCCCCGACGACGTGGGCGGGCGCGTGGGCCTCAATTCGCGGGGCTTGGCTAAGTGGCGGGAGAGCGATGGCGTCGCGAGGGGGCCGGAGGAGGCCAGTGCATTCCCCTGCCCACCGCGGCGCCGCCGTCTCCGCCCCCGACTCCTCCCCCGGCGCCCTTCACCATGGTAAGCATCCCCAGCCGAGTCCGCTCTCCCCATTGGTTGCCCCGGTCGTAGAACCGCCTAATCTAACCTCACTTGTCTCCCTCCGTAGATCATCTCCAACAAGAACCACTGCGAGATCTGCAAGTACCTCTTCCAGGGTGAGCTCCTCCCCCTCCCCCGCCCATTTTACGCACCGCGCCGACCGTGGCCAGGATTCAGATGCCATCTCGTTAGTCTTCTTCTATAGGGTTCAATCCATGTGTTGTGTAGGGTTTTAACCATGTTGCCCCGTCAGTGTTCTTGGCACCCATTGACCACAGCGAGTTCGCTCTTATGCGCGGTTGCTGCAAGGTTCGAGCATAGGTAGTTTGGATACCACTAACATCCTAACTGTAGAATCTTATTCATGGCAAGTTGTCTGGAAGAATTCTACTGACTATTACAGTAGTCTGAGCATCTTAACTGAATTCCTTGGTGCTAATTTCAACTTTTGATGTGTGCAAGAATGCCACTCCTTTGGATGGACTGAATGATTTTACTGAGCAATCTATTGTGATGCTTGTGCAGAGGGAGTCTTGTATGCCAAGAAGGACTACAACCTGGCCAAGCACACACAGGTCGATGCCTTGAACCTCGAGGTCATCAAGCTCATGCAGAGCTTCAAGTCCAAGGAGTACATCAGGGAGACCTTCTCGTGGCAGCACTAGTACTGGTACCTGACCAACGACGGCATTGAGTTCCTCCGCACCTTCCTCAACCTGCCGTCTGAGATCGTTCCCAACACCCTCAAGAAGTCCGCCAAGCCCCCGTCCCGCCCCTTCGGCTCTGGCCCACCGGGTGACCGCCCCAGGCGAGCTAAATATGTACATAATTCTATCTGTCTGTTTTGGGCATAAGGGTTGTTGTTGCTGTTGAGAATATAACCTCATTGATCATCTAGCTATGCTCTAGATTTTTAGTTCGACAAGTACCAAACCAACAACCTGACTGCCGGCTTTGCTTAGTAGGATCTGTAGGTAACCAACGACCTACAGATTTAGTCATTCTGGAGTAGTCGTGTATAATTTATGTGCCATGATTGCTGGCTGTATAGCTTAACAGCAACTGTAGCTTGGTGCATTGTGTCATGTTGCCACGACGTTTAGCCTACCTGATGGCTGCCATTTTCCAAAGGCAAATCTTGTATTCTTATGGGTGTGCATTGTGTAATTGCTAGTCGGGCTGCAAGTTGCAACTACTACCTCTGCTCCAAAATATATGACGTTTTGGCAGGCTACAAATTGCCTAACAAAACTTTTGTCAAGATTCAATCTGGAATAGATATCTGTGATTGATGTCAGTATGTTGTATAGCCACGGGATGATTTGATGATGAACCAAAATTATATGTGTTCGGGCTGTTTGATGGCTGCTTGAATTGGATAAGCCATTTCCATGCTCCAAGTTCAGTTATATGTGCTCGGGCTGGTTCAGGTTGCTTCGACTTGATGCTTTTGCTTGTTGCGCAGGCGTTAGGCTACAAGTTGGATATAATTATCCCGTGATTGCATACATGTCATGGTGTCACATATTAGAAATGATGAGGAATTGAGTAGAAGCTAGAGTTTAGTTTCTTGTGCTGGGCTGGGCTGGTTTTGGTTCTTTCTATTTTTGTTCATACATGAGTATAGTTTCTTATTGCCTTATGTGAGTTATGTCAAGGGACCGACTTATCAGAAGTCAGTACTTAATGTGTGGATGGTTGTGCTGTTTTGCAGGTTGTTGGCACCAAGGTGTTTGAGATGGTCTTCCTGTTGGCGCACGAGGAAGAGGAAGTGAAGTCTTTGATTTGTCCACCGAGGAAGAGGAAGCACGAAGTCTTTGATCTGTCCAGAGGGTAAGTCCTTGGTCTGTCCCACTCTTCCTTTGCTATGTGATTGTGACCTCCATGTGTTATCTGGACACTTTGGTTCATATACCATTCTTGTGATTTTCCAATGCTATGTCAATAAATTAATCTGTAACCTTTAATGAATTCAATGTATGATTGTGATGAGAATGAATGAATGAATGATATCATACCAACTTGTTTTTGTCCTTGATCAGTATCATTTGTGGTAGCTCCTAGGCAACATGTGCCTTTTCTTGCTCCGAGTTCCTAAGTATGGTTTTGTACTTTTGTTAACTAGACAAACAAAATTTTAAATTTGGTGAACATTAGTAGCTAACTTTGTTGTGTTTGATTGATGTTCTGCTAGCTGCTACTGTTAATTGTTACTGCCATCATATTGCCACTTCTTAGAATATGTTTTGTGCCTTAATTCTAGTAGTATTTGCTGTCAAAAACATGATTGTATTGTGAGCCATCAAGTTCTTGGAGTCTTCTTAGAGCTTGCTGGTATTTAATTTTTTTTCCACCAATATAATATTTGCTAATATTTAGTCATGGTTGCTACTGTTATCTGTGCCCTCATACTTCAGGATCCACTCCTAGCTACTTGTGTATTTGTTTATTATTCTATTCAATTCTTTTCCTAGCTGTTGTATGTTGGAGGATATTGCAGGATAATGATTGTTTACTGTCTTTTGCACGAGCTCTAGGATGTAGCTGGAAAAAGGGAACACTTCATCTTTGTAGCCGTTGTATTTGTTGGAGGATGTTGCAGGATAATGATCGTTTCCTGAATGGTTGTTCTATGCTTCATACCAGCACACTTTTGTAGCTGTTCTAAATTCCTGGATGATGTGGACTATGGCATGACTGTAATATATATAATGTACTTTGGTTGTCATTTGTGAAAATTTGTGTGATTGGGGCTCTGCTGATCGAAATATTGATTATTTATTGCTGATACTTTATTGTTGATACGTCGAAAACGAAACAAATACTATTTGGGCCCTAAAAGGCCACAAATCAAACAATTCAGGAAAAATTGAAAAAAATTACTAAAAAAATTAATTGTGAAAAGGTGAAGGCCAAGAAAACAAAAAGGCTTAGGCCCGATAACGAAATAGTTCTAAAAAAGGCCATGCCCCATGAAATAAAAATGCCAAATTGTTGGGCCAAGCCCATGTAGCTAGAAAAAATAACAGGAAAAATACATTAAAAAGGTTGAATTATTGGGCTCGGCCCATGTAAAACGCTGAATCTTACTGGGCTGATTCTTGTGCCACATCAGATTGCCACGTCGGATGCCTACGTGGCCTGGGGAGGCTGCTAGTGACCAAAACACAACAATAGGCATATTTTGGTCGTAAACGTCTATGACCTTCTCACATAGAAGGTCGTTAATTTCAGTTTACGACCGCCAACTTTGACCTTCTGTTTTTGGTTACAAAAAGGTCGCAAATGAAAAACAATAACCTTTCAGTGACCAATAGCCAAGGTCACAAGTTGACATATTTCTTGTAGTGTGTGCAGTTTACAAGCGGCCTCCGGGCAGGCTTATGCGGAACAAACTGAGATTTTTACCATAGACTAGCGTAGCGGTATCAAAAACACCGTGCTAGGACCCAAGGAATTTTGGTATAGTATAATTTTCCATGGATTAACTAGAATAGGTGCATCTGGCATGCCGCTGAGGTATGCCCGCACCCCCGATGATGGGGCACGCCTCTCCTTCTGCTGCAAAAGGAATACGCATGTCGTGGGGGCTCATATGGGATTTCCAAACCTCTTCTGAACATGATTCCATATGGCCGCCAGGCAGATCTGCAATTTCCCGCATTGTAACCATAGGAATGCAATAAATGTCTCAAATATTGCAGGCATCTCCGAAAAACCAGGATCTGGCATGTGTCATGTGATGGACTCCTTTGAGAGCACACGAAGTTTCAAGGCCAACGGAGCAGCGAGTCCTACACTTCCTTCGCAAACCGGACACATCCCGTCTCTACAACTAGCTAGGTACTACCTCGGAGACGGTGCAATTTACAAGCACCCTCCGGGCAAGCTTATGACGAACACCATGAGATTTAACACACTACAGGGGCCATATCAAAACACCATGCCATGTCCCATGGAATTTTGGCATCATATGGTTTTCCGTGGATTAATTAGAATGGGTGCATCCTGCATGCCACTGAGGTACGTTCGCACCCCCGGTGGCGCCCCCCCCCCTTCTGCTGCACAAGGCCTACACATGTCACGAGGACATCATATGCGATTTCCCAAACCTCTTCTGCACATTATTTGATGTGGCCGCCGGTGTGATCTGCAATTTCCCGCACTAAAACCCTAGGAATGCAATAAATGTCTCAAATATTGTAGGCAGGTCCGAATAATGCTAGGGTCTGGCACGTGTCATGTGATGGCCTCCTTTGAGAGTACAAGAAGTTTTGAGGCCAATGGAGCAATGAGCCCCACACTTCCTTCACAAACAGGACAAGTTCCCTCTCGATAACTAGGTACTACCTCGGAGACTGTGCAGTTTACAAGTGGCCTCCGAGCGGGTTTATGCGCTGAGATTTTTACCATAGACTAGAGGGACGATATCAAAACACCATGCCAGGTCCCGAGGAATTTCGGTATCGTATAATTTTCCATGAATTTTCCACCAGGTAGATTTGCACCCCGAGTGGTGGGGTCCATAACTCCTTCTGCTGCACAAGGCCTATGCATGTCGCGAGGACATCATATGAGATTTCTCAAACCTCTTCTGGACATGATATCATGTGGTCGCCGAGCAAACTGCCTTTGGAAGCCAGTCAAAGTAGCACTAAACCTAGCGGGTCAAATCAATCAGGGTTTTGGCTAGAAACATCCAGGGGGAGTTGGAAAATCTCCGTGACTTGCATATGCCCCAATGTTGGTATGACATGTCACATGACCTAATATATGTACGAAATGATGAAATATGGGGGATTTCATTTCTAAAACAATGAAATAAAAATACAATATAAAGGAATACAATGACAAAAAAATAAAAAAGGTATAAAAAATGTAATAAAAGAAAATACAAAAAAGATTGAGAAACCAATTGGGAAATATTTTTTTAATAATGAAATAGAACGAATACATATATAATGTAAACCGTGTGTAGTGCTCGGCTTACCCTAATAAAAAAACTAAAGCACAAAACGCGGGACTTTCTTAGAAAAAAAGAATGCGCGGGACTTACCAAAACACAGGCGCGCTCATCTTCTCCCAAATCTCTGCCCCGTGCCGCCTCCCACCTCGCGCACCCCAAATTGCCCGCTACTCCGCTGTCTGCTCCCGCGGCCGGCCGCGCCACCACCCGCCACCGCGCTGCCCCCCTTCTCGTGCACCAGATCCACACCCCGCCACCTCCCTTGTTGAGCATGAGCTCCCCCGAGCAGGCCCTCCCACCGGCCGCCGCCCCGCCGCTCCGCCGCCCGTCGTTGTCTGCTAGGGTTGAGGTCGCC
>NC_057807.1:690054306-690063060 GCF_018294505.1 Triticum aestivum | reverse complement strand
CTCTCTGACCGGCCATGTTCTCTGCAGATCCGGTTCGGCTCCTCCGACGGAAAGGTGCTTGGCGAGGAGGAGAAGGACGTCGGGAAGGTGACCCAGACGCAAGGTGTAAGGCTCAACCGGCGGCAAGGTGCCCAGCTCCTCCAGTGGCAGGGTGTTCTCTGTACACGGTTTTGGTTCAGTTTGCATCTTCAGTACACATGTTCGGTTCAGTTTGCATTTGTCCATTACAGTAGTTTGCAGTTTTATGTGCTGCAATTTTGATGGACATAGCAGCAAGTGTATGAGATACAGTGTGTTCTTCCTCGTGAGGAGCTTTGATGATTAAAGAAACAATTTTGCTTAATGTTTGACTATACACACTACTGCTAGTAGAAACTAATAAGCCAAATAATGTGCAAGGTGCTCCACCGGCAAGTTGCCCATGCTTATCTCCTCCTCCTGTGCAAGGTGCCCCTGCTGATCTCCTCTTCTGCAACAACAACATCAGCAACCAGGTCTTGGTATCTCCTCTTCTGCTGATCTCCCTCCCCCAATTGCATCTTCAGGAACCAAAATTATGACCGTATCTATGTTAGGCTATGGGAATCGAGAAGAAACAGTTGTTAGGCTATGGGAGCCGAGAAGAAACAGCCTCATGTTTGAAATTTAATAACTTAAGATTGAAATTCAATGATCTGAAATGATTGTACTATCTAACAATTGTTATGCTATGGGAGTCGAGAAGAAACAGTACCTATGCGGAGCAGAGATTTTTCTTCTATGAACCTTCTCGAATGATGGAATCCCAAATTCATGTATCGCTGCAAATTATAAACCAACATTAAAATTCTCATCTTGCCAAAAAAACTGTGTTTGAGTGTCCATTGATTAAAAGAAGCACTTCGAAAATTTGCAATTTTACTTGAATGTGATTGTGATGGACATAGCAAAGTGTATGAGATGCAACTTATTCCTTGTGAAGAGCTTTTTGATGATAAAAGAAGCATTTTTGTTTTATGTTTGATCTCAGTTTGCACTTTATTGCAGGACATGCATTAGTTTGATAACGGGATCGTCATCGCAGGTCTTCTTGTTGGAGGGACGACCGCCACTGAGCCACTCAATACATTTACGGGATTATGTCTCTCCCGCTTGTCAAAGAAACCGGAAGGGGGGTGGGTCAACGAAGGTGCTGGCTTGAGGTTTGATGCATAATGTTGGAAGTTCAAAGAGCATGACGGGCCCGACTCTGATCCGGCCTCACAGGACATTCACGCTACGATTTCCGTCTAGTCAGGACAAGGCAAGAAGGGTGGTCAGTTATACGTTGGGCCGGCGCCATCCGTGAGAAGGACATTCCGAAACTCTCCCACCTCCATGCTACCACGTCGAGCTCAGGTCCTGCTATAGAGCGTCGCCCACAGCCTGGGCTGCACATGCTCCATCAATTTGAGGTATGTTTTGCTTCATTGACCTTCCTTGTTGTTTCTTCTTTGCATTGCAACGATGGTGAACTTGTTGCGATCGCATATTGTACGCCCGCCTAGAGGAAGAAACCAGGTTGCGGCAGGAGGCTTAGGCCAATGCCTTGCTTCGACAGGAGCAAGCCATGAAAATGCAGCAAGCCATGTTTCAATAGCAGGAATTCAAGGCTAGACAGCAGGCAGCCTTGCAGGAGACATTCGCTCAGTTCAGAACTAATATGCAGGGTTCCACTTTGCCGGATCTTCCTCCACTTCCACCTCTTCCTACTTTCAACTTTGTAAGTCTTCCAAGTTTCAATCATGCATCTTACCATCTTGTTAAAGAGCATGCATCTTACATCATCATTTCGTGCTTTGAAGTTTTCTCAGTCGGGACAAGGCTCCAATAACAGTGTGGTAGGTGGATCTACACCTGGCCTAAGCAAGCCTAGTGGCACCCACTACGGCTCATGTCACTTCGACCTCCCCGCAACAATGATCACTCGAGGTAGTTGTCTATGTTTGTGCATTGTTGATGGTTACGTCTTGTCGTTGCTTGTGCTTCTCAACATACTAATTGTGCATTGTTGATGGTAGAGCCCACAAGTGTTGATGCTTATATTGTTCATAATTCTTAGCTTCAATTTGAACCTTATATGTTGATGTTGTTTGACTCTAGTCTCTTATTGATCTTTGCAACTTAACTTTGGAAACTCATGCGTGTGATAATTGACTTATAGGTTTGCATCGTGGATGCTGTTGGCAGTGGCATACATGTTGCGGTGGAGCTCATTGCATCTTTTAGGTTCATGCATGGTGTCAAATTGGAACTCATGGTCCTTTCATTTGTGAACTCTGGATGCATATGTAGGTATGTTGTTGTGATCCTTCGCTAGATATGTATGCATGTGTGGACTTGGAACTCATGGCCCGGCAGAGGAAAGGGCTGTAGGTGATGGCGCGTTCTGCTTCTTCGCTTTGTTATGGTTGTCAACTTGTAATATATTGTTGTTGTGAACCTTCGTTGGATATATATTGCTGGATATATTTTGGTTGATCATGTATTCCTATATAAGCAAAAAAAAAATGATATATAGCCTATAAGCCGAGTACTCCAGCGAACAGCAGCCGGCGTATACGCCATATATGCCATGGGTAGGCTATAAGCCGTGTACCTCATCCAAAGGAACCCGGCTTATAGACCATATAAGCCACAGCATGCTATAAGCCGTGTAACAGCCAAAACACCGGCTTATAGGCCATATGGAAGCAACGGGAGCCTATATATAAACCGTGTAGAGCAGCTATAAGGCACTTGGTTTATATATAACCCGTGCGGCTTGCGTAGGCACTCGCCTTGTATATAAACCGTGCATCGAGAGGAGGCACACGGCTTATATGTAAACCGTGTAGCGCATAGATGCACCCGGCTTATACAGACTGTAACATGTGTCCCTTAACATCCGGCTGCCGTCACGTTACTTTATTAAACCGAGAGCACTCGGCTTATATCGTATAAGCCGGTCATTTGTAAACCGTGTCCAATAGGCCGGGTATTTTACTCGGCTTATACATAAACCGAGTTCAAACAGGCGTAAGCCGAGTGTATTAGGTACACGCCTTATAAGTTTTTTCCTGTAGTGCTTGATGCCTGTAGATTTCTGGATCAGACGGGATTTGGTTATGTGCGCCCTTATTTTAGCTCGACTGGCTTCAGGAGGGCGTGACGCGAAGCTTCGTTGTCTGTTGACATTATGGAACATGTCGGTATTTTGATTTTCATTTTGAAGACAATGGCGAAGAATGTCATGGTGGCTGAGGTCCGAGGTCTAATAATGGCGGACCGAGTCTTCGTGGCAATGAGGAATTTGGTTGGTGAGTCGTGACTCATAGCAGCGGCATAGGCAAGACGGGGCGGCAACACATGTGGAGTACAAAGTCTTTACTTTCAGGGTGAAACCCCAAGGTCTGGCCTTAATTGGTTGTTTCTGGCAGTGATCTCATTGAAGGCATTGTTTTGAGAGCGCAGATCTTCTCCTAGGTGAAAACAGTATTGGACGTTGACGGTGCTTGTGCGGTGTTTCCTACTTGAAGGCGCCGTTTTTAGAGAGTTTTGGACTTCGGGTGTCGTCTAGATGGTGGTTCGTGCTGTAGCTACAAGGAACTGACCACTGTAGCAAAAAAATGAAAAATTAATCTCATGGTGGGACCACTTTCGAGACATGGAATGGTTTCAACACGTTTTCTCTCCCATTTTTTACAAGTCTGTAAATTTTTGTAAAACTCATTTCTAAACCTTTATTGACTGTTCGTTCGTCACCTACTTAAACATATGGACTACAATTTCTAGTCATATTGTTTCAAACTCGCACACTACTGCATGATGCAAGTTGGATATATGATGAATCCACATAATTGAGAATGAGCATGTGTATAATTAGTAGCTATTAGTGTCACCATTTATACCATACCAATGGACCGAGAAAAAACCAATCCATTAAGATCTGGAAAACCAACTCAACTTTTGGAATTGTATTCAAGTGCAATGTAAATAATAGGGAAAGTCTTTTATATTTCCTCTCTACACAACACCTTCGCAAATTCTTGATTCAAACCTTGTGGTCCTTCTACACATCCTGATGAGTGTTCTGCAAAATCGTCCTTCTTATTGTTGCATTAAAATAGATTACACTGTAGTGACAAAGCATTAAAATGGTGATACGAGTTTAGTATTCATAGACTATAAATGAGAGCTTTAAGGAAGAGAAATGATACCTTCTCAACGTGCAACATATCCATCAAAGAACGTGTAAAACGGATCCATCATCGACATATAATGGAAATTCATTCCCATATGTGCCAAGAAGCTCGAAGAAGACATTTTGAATTCAAACTCAGCATCCTGGGAAGCTCTATCTTCAACTCGTAGCTTTCTTTTTTCATTAGCCATCCATTCATCGTCGTGGTTGCCATCGAGTCCAATTTCCATTCTCTCTAGCACTTTGGCGTTCAAAATTAAGAATCTCGCAAAGTCAACTATTGGACCTTTCCCATTGTAGATCTTCAATGCCACTTTTTTTAATCGGTGCTCAAGACATTCAATTGGATCATCTAGTGAGACATACATCCTCACATTTTTAGATAATGGATGAGAGAACCATCTCTCTGAGTTTAACTGGCGATAGGAATAGAAAATATATAAAGACAGTTGCTAATAATTTGGAAACATGACATCTTAACATTTTAAGAAAGATATTAAATCTGAAAACTCACACAAATATAAAGCCTCTCCAAGCAGGGGAAGAATTTGAGGAAGCTTAAGTCAAGCACCGGGTCCAGATCATGACCGACACCTTTAAGTTCTAAAATCTTCACCGTGTGCATTGTGGTTGTCAACCTAACTGTGTTCATTAGCTAAAAAAAAGACAGAATATAGACCAAAATTATTTAGGGATTAATAAGCTGTATATATTAATTAATCCACGTGGCATTAAAGAAAATTAACATTGCAGCTATACCTGAGAAAATATCTCCAATTTAGGAGCATGGATTACCCGGAAGGTCACCACACTATTATCTGTGCCAAATGGCTGCAATTTTGCCCTCTCTAGGCAAGAGGCGTCCTCGATGACCAGTTCTTGGGGAGTCACATGGCTAGAATGACGGAAGCAGATGCTCCTGAGAGTTGGGGACCTGATGCGGAGGCAGACAACGCCCATAATCTCGGTCATCACAAGGCTCTCCAACGCGGGGCAGCCGGCGAGCACGGCGTTCAGAGCCTCCTCCGTTAGGGTGACCATCCACAGCGTGAGCTGCTGGAGGAGCGGGAAGTCCACGGCCAGGTTGGGCGGCAGACGGGAGCGGCCGAAAGAGGCCACGCGGAGTGCGGGCGCGGAGCTGAACACGGACGGTGGCAGGGTATTGTTGTGAGTGTTGTATTCGTAGCTGAGCCGGAGCTCCTCGAGGTGGGCGAGGCCCCGGGAGCCCAGCCAGCTGTCGACCCTGCCATCGCCGGCGTTGTTGACGGTCAGGTGCCCCGTGCGGAGGTCGTAGCGGCGGGGGAGGGATTTGATCATAAAGATGAAGATGCGGCGTACAGGACCTAAGTGGCCGGACAGGATGTCGGAGACGGTCTGCTCGGGCAACCGATAGCCGCCGCCCTCGAGGTTGAGCGGCGCCGCACGCCAGATGGGGCGCCATCGGCGGGAGAGCGCCTGCGTGCGGCAGCCGTCCCTCGTGTGAAGAAGGGAGACGATGGTGCCAAGCACGTCGTCGGGGAGGTTGCTGATGAGATCGGCCTGGCCCGTCGCCATGTGCTAGAGATCGCCGGAATTTGTGAACGTGGCGGACGAGGGTTTTGGCCGTGAGATCGTATATCCTCTGACCTCTCTGGTTTTTCCTCTCTTTTTTCAGGGGTGATATCTTGTGCAAGGGGTAGCGTCGTGGGCTTGGTTGGGTAGACGTCAGAGTTGCTTTCCAACTGCGAGACATTAGAATTTCTTAAAAAAAAAACGCGAGACTTTAGATTGTCAAAAAGAAACGAAAACTGCGATACTTTACGCTTCCGCACGTGAATCAAACCTTTTAAGACGAGTTAAAAGTGTTGAGTAACGTGATTATATAGGAAAGTTAGAATAGTGTAGGATATTATTCTACCTTGCCTTGTACTTCAAGATGATCATGTACTCCTATATATATGCCGAGGCTCAAGCAATACAACGAATTATTCCACCAAATCCCTCTCTCCCTTCTAACATGGTATCTATCGCAAGTCGATCCTAAACCCTAGCCGCCGCCGCTTCCGCACTTGCGCGCCGCCCCCGGGGCGGTCGGCCTCCATGACCGCCGCCGGGGGCCGCGCCGCCCGTACCTAGGGTTCGTCCGCCGGCCGTGTTGGCCGGCTGTCCTAGAGAGTCTTTTCCCCAATCCTTTGATCCGGGTTTTTCTCTCTCTCGCCGGTCGCTTTGATCGGCGTCTACTTTTTGGTTTTCCGATTCACTGGATCGGTTTGCGTCGCCCACCGCCGCCGTCGACACCTTGCGCCTCTACTCCGACATCGGCGCGACCGGCCGGCTACTTCACCGACCTGGCGGCCTCGCGTGACAGGCAGCCCTCAAGGCCGTCGTCCGCGCACTGGCCCGCCCGTCGCGCTGCGCCGGCCGTCACCGCCCTGCTCCGACCGGGACTCCTGCATCACCCGACCCGGCGGCCTCGCGCCATGCGGCGGCCAATCATAGGCACCCTGTCGCCCACCGTCGCCGGGCTCATCCAGGACTCCGCCGCCACCATGCCTCCATCGAGCGGCGTCCCCGTCCTCGCGCGCGATCAGCTTGATCACCCGCTTGCCGCTGTGATCCACCTCATCTACGCCGTGCGACCAACTTGGCCCGTCGGCTGAGCGCCTCCGCAGGTCCCGTGAAGATTGTCCCGAGTTCAGCGCGCCCCTCCACCGATCGAGCAACCGGCTGCTGCTGCGTCGCCCCATCGGGCCGCAGCGCCGCCGCCCCGTGGTTCTTCTCCCGGCTGCACCGACCCGCGTCACCACTGCGTCGCCCCTTCGGGCCGTAGTGCCGCGGCCCGCGGTCCACCGCCGCCTCGGGGCCGTCCGCTCCAGGCCGTCCTCATGGCTGCACCGACCCTCGCGCCGCCGCTGCCTCGCCCCGTCGGGCCGTAGCGAGTGTGGACGCGGTCCACGCCGCCGTCTCGAGGCCGTCCCCGCGGTTGCACCGACCCGCGCTCCGCCGTCGCGCCGCACCTGCGGGTTGTCGTGCCGCGGCCCATGGTCCCCGCCGCTTCCCCGAGGTCTTCTGCCGTCACCCGGACCTGCCCGCCGCCGCTGTGTCGCCCCTACGGGCCGTAGCGCCGTGACCGGCGGTCCACTCCGTCGTCACCGCGCGTCGACCTCCTGTGGTATGCGCTGCGCCATCTCCCTTGGTGGGGGAACACCACCGTCCGCGCCGGTCTTCGTCACGCTGTCGGGTTCTTCGCCTACTTCGAGCACCGCCGCCGCGCTCCTAACCTAGCCGCCGCCGCTCTTCTTTGGCTGCCTCGCCGCTACCCCCGTAGCCGCCGCAGCCGCCCGTCCACCTCCTTCATCTTTGTCCAGCACCAGCCCGTCGCCAGCATCGTCGTCATCTACCCCGACCGCTTCATCTACTCCGACAACCGCAGGCGACATTGGCCCCGTGCCGATTGGCGCCGCAACCGTCGTCGAGTCCTTCTCTGCTGGCCTCTCCGACTTCTTCGACATGGCGTACAACTCGTGCAGGTCCCTGTCTACGCATGCCCGGTGCTGGCAACACCGCCGCTTGCCTTCGTCCACGACGTGTCCCCGGGCCCGGCAAGCCTGGTGCGGCGCTTCGTCAACTTCGTCTTCGTCCGTCTACGCATGCCCGGTGCTGGCAACACCGATGTGTGCCTTCGTCTACGATGTGTCCCCGGGGTTGGCAACCCCGGCGCGACGCGTCGTCAACATCATCTACTTCCTGGCGCACCACTACTTCGACACCACTGCGCCCACGACTAACTCGGAGCCTCCTTGCACCCGCGGCTCCACGGCGACTTTCTGGACACTGGCTACCCCGACTCGACATCGACCACGGCATTCTTCGCACGGCCACCTTGACCACGGCTCCACCACACACGCTCTCAGCTACATCGACAAACGGCACAAAGGGCTACCGCCTCCTTGAGCAACCTCGTTGGTTTCCACTCCAGCCACGACTCCGCGATGCGTCGACCGTTACGACTGAGGGGGGGGGGTGTCCGTCAGCTTGCCTTCGGATTCTTCTCCAGTCTCACCGTCTGCGTCGCTACCGTTGTGACTGCAGGGGGATGTTGAGTAACGTGATTGTATAGGAAAGCTAGGATAGCGTAGGATATTATTCTACCTTGCCTTGTACTCCAAAATGATCATGTACTCCTATATATATGCCCACGAGGCTCAAGCAATACAACGAATTATTCCACCAAATCCCTCTCTCCCTTCTAACAAAAAGCACTGGGGGTCCTGGAACTTGTCCGAGACATGATGATTTGGTCCTACAACTTACAAAATGACCCTACCCAGTCCCAGTGCTTGCACTCAATGTGCCACTTTGGTCCTGGACCAATCACAGAGCGACAACTGGCCTCGCCGGGTCCAAGCCGATCAGCGGACGCGTTTTTGCAAATACCCCCTGCCTTCTCCTCCTCGTGCCATGCGTCTCGGGTGAAACTGAATCGGGTGAAACTGAATCCCTGTGCTGCGCGTCTCGCTCAGGCGGGGCGCCCATGTCCAACGGCAAGCTCCGGAGCTGCGACGTCTACATCG
>NC_057807.1:690024052-690053807 GCF_018294505.1 Triticum aestivum | reverse complement strand
GGCAGAGCTCGAGCTGCAAGGGATCGCCTCGTTCACGTCCGACCGGGCCAGGTACTCCGGCGCGCACAGCCATGAGGTCGCAGACCGCATCATCTGCTCCGCGGCTTTAGGCATCGTGGTGGTCACCACATCTGGCTTCCTCAACCCGTTCGTCTTCGAGGAGATATGGTTCTTTGCTCAGAAGAGGAACCTGTTGCCCATCTTGTTCCTCACCTTGGCGAAAGGTAACAAGAACATTTCCAATCCGGAGTCATGTGAGCATATGTATAATTTCTTGAGCAGACAGTCCATTTGAGTTCAGTTCCTAACTCATTCTTGCTTGATCGTGTATATAGCTTTGCCAGGGAGCAGCTGTGCAACAAGACATGCACCGTGGCGGACCTGGAGATACGGCATATCCGGGTGGACAGCTACAAGCAGAACGGCAACCACACGCAAGAGCAGCACGGCTACGGCGGCGGGCGGAAGCTGAGGCAGATGCCGATGATCATGGCGGTGTGGGTGTACAACCACTGCCCGTGCATGGTGGACAACGTGGTGATCTACGCGCCCCACGCCTTCTACACCATCTACGCCAAGGGGACCGACGAGAGGATCTTCTCCACGGTGCGGGAGCACCTCTACCTCATCCACAACGCCGGCCCGCTCCTGCCGGCGGCGAGCTGCCCGCGTTTCTCACCCTCTCCGCCTGAGGCCTCGGTGAAGAAGAACACATCTGCCGCCGGCCCCGTGGAGGCGAACAATAACAACTGCCCGACCACCTTCTTCTATACCTGGTACGAGGAGATCGAGCTCAAGCCTGCCTTCCTCGTGCCTCACTGCTAGCTGCAGGAAATTGAATGAAGGTTTTTGCTCGGACAAAAGGCATCGCGGATCGGATGAAGGAATCTTCCAAGTCCAAAACGCGGCCATCGGTTGGCGGTGGTTGTATGTATGTATAAATGAAGGAGCAGTACACAGGGTAGATAAGACAAGAGCAAGAAAGCAACACAGCAACAAGACACACAGAAAGAGAGCGAAGCTTGAGCTTAAGCTAGGACGATGGGGTTGCTGCTGCTGCTTCATGTCCTGCTGGTCGCAGCGGCGGCGAGGGCCCTGGCGGCGCAGGCGTGGGGCAAGGAGGGCCACTACATGACATGCAAGATCGCCGAAGTAAGTGAACCACCAACACCAGCTAGTGATCTGTTGTGCGCCTATCTGATTTCACCGGCGCCGCCGTGGAGGCAAACTGAGCCGAAGTGTCGTTTCCGTGCAGGGTTTCCTGACGAGCGAGGCGTTGACGGGGGTGAAGGCCCTCCTGCTGTCGTGGGCCAATTGGGAGCTCGCGGAGGTGTTTGATGCACAGCACCGGGAAGGAGAAGGCAGGGGGGTATTTGCAAAAACGCGTGCGCCGACCGGCTTGGGCCCGACGAGTCCAGTTGACGCTCTGTGATTGGTCCAGGACCAAAGTTGCACACTGGGTGCAAGTTCTGGGATTGTGTAGGGCGATAATCCTACATCTACGAAGACAGCTACGAAGACCTATGTAACCTGGCTGTTTAATCTCAGGGGGGTGGGCCCCTTCCCCCCTAATGATCCACTAATAATGCTCCACGTTGCAATTTACGTAAAGCACGTAATAAACTCTACGTAGGTCTAGCATTGCCCCTGTGTAGGGTCATTTTGCAAGTTGTAGGACCAAATCATCACATCTCGGACAAGTTCCAGGCCCCCCAATGCTTTTAACTCTTTTAAGACTGAGGATGCACAGAATTGTCCACGTGCATTACCGCCAGATCACAATCAGCGAGCTCTACTCTGAGCTCACTAGCTTTGAGAATCGAGTCGCGACTCCTCTGCCAACGCTGCTAAACGAGGAGGTTGCAACGGGTCCGGTCATGTTAGCGGTGGCCGCATTGGATGCAGCGGAAATGACGACGGCCCTGGCCAGGGAAGCCACACCAATGGAGGCCGCGACCGTGGCAATGGAGGCTGTGGCTAGCGGCAACGGAGGTGGTGTCAACGACCTCCCTGGAGTTTTATGTCAAATATGCAAGAAGCCCAATCATGTGACAGTTGAGTGCTATCCCGGTTTGATATCTCCTTCACCAAGCAAGAAAAGAGTGCAGCCACGGCCACATCTTCATCCTACGGCATCAATACCAATTGGTATCTTGACACAAGGGCGATTATCACATTCCGAGCAAGCTGGAGAAGCTGACAATTCGTAACAAGTACACCGGCCATGATCAAGATCATACTGCTAATGGAGAAGGTATGACGACATACTGGTCTATCTACTCTTTGTACTCCCTCTCGTTATCTTCATAATAAAGACATATTGCATATTTCTAGTGCTACTCACAATTTAATCTCTGCTCATCATTTGTACATGGACAATCATTCTTTTTTTGAAGTTCACCCATGATTGTTTTTCATTAAGGAATAGGGAACAAGGGAAACCCTTCTACAAAGCAGGTGCAGGCGTGGTCTCTATCCCCTATAATCGGCTGCGTTATGTTCAAGAATACAGGCATTTGGCGCCAGTAAGCTATCTGCTAAGAGGTGGCATAGAAGACTAGGACATCCATCATCTACCATACTTCTTCCTGTGGTCAGTCAAAATAACATTCCTTTCTCGAACAGTGAGTTGAATGAAGAGGGAGTTTGTGATGCATGCCCAAAAGGCAAAAGTCATTCCTTATCCTAGTTTTAACGGTGTTTCCAATGCTCCTCGACAGAAAAAAAAATTCTCCAATGGATGGTGGCCTATCTCTGATTCCATTAATAGAAAGAATTACTATGTTTGTTTTATTGATGAGTATAGAAAATTCACTTAGATAGGCCTCCTCAAATATAAATCTGAAGTATTCAAAGTCTTCCATGAATTTTAAATTCTTGTAGAAAGACTCATTAATCACAAAATCATCACCATGCAAACAGATTGGGGTGGTGAGTATGAACTTCTAAATTCTTTTTTCCGTCAAATTGGAATCACACATCATGCCTTATGCCTACATGCCCAATCAACAAAATGGGCCTGTAAAAATAAAACATCGTCACATTGTAGATGTTGATCTCTCACTCTGGGCTCATGCATATCCACGCCTTTAAATTTTTGGGATGAGGCATTCCTTGCTGCAACTTATTTAATAAATCGCACCCCAGGGAAAGTGATAAATTTTGAGACTCCATTGGCACACTTGTTTCATGAACAACCAAACTATCACTCTCCGCGAGTGTTCAGGTTTGCATATTGGCCCTAATTTGTTTAGCGACTAGCACATTTTCTAGAATTGCGTAATTTTTTTCTCAATTCTAAATCGTATATCGAAACTTTAGTCAATGCACAAGAAACATCATAAACATCGCCTAATTTGTGTTGAAGTTTTACACCTTCAGTAGAATATTGCAGTATGTATGTAGGATTTTATAATAAAAAAATCCAGAGTTGACAGCTAAGAAAACTGTACATGAGGTTCATCCACTGCAAAGCACCTTATTCATGTACACAGTACACTGCACAAGTTCTCATATTCAAAGGTTGAGCATGGACACGACGTACTACATATGCTACTGAGTGAGCTTCTATTATATGGCTGCATGAAGTAGATCATATCATGGAGGCAGACGCATAGCAATAAAAACAGTGTGGTAACTTCAGAGTTTGAGCCACAAATAAAATATCCATTTAGGCTCTGAACATGAGACAATAACACATTCTCAAATGGGAATATATCCATCTAAGAAGGAGGCATCAAACGGATCAGCCATTGATAGATCATGGATACGATTGTTATAGTTCCATGTATTCCAAGAAAACCTTTTGAATGCAAATCGAGCATGGTGAGAAGCTCTGTCTTCAACTCGTAGTTGCTTGTATTGGTTGGTCAGCCATTCTTCTTTGTTGCTGCCGAAAATTGATTTCTCAACGATTCCAAATTCCATTCTATCTAGCACTTTGGCATTCAAAACAAAGAACCTTGCAAAGTCAATTTCTGGACCTTTACCATAGTAGACCTTCATCGCCATTTTCTTTAGGTGGTGCTCAAGGCATTCAACTGGATCGTCCAATGACGCATTATTTATGTTCTTTGCAGGGTACAACTCGCTTTTATGTAACCCATGGGGGAGCCGCCATGAATAATCCAACTGGAGAGAAATAAAAATGATTGATATAATTAAAAACAGTTTCTAACAATTATGACAACCTGATATTTTGACATTTCAAGCACTCTGGAAAACGCACTCACCACGATGTAAAGGCTATGTAAGCAGGGGAAGCACTTCAGTAAGTCAAGAACTGCATCTAAATTGGGGCCGACATGATGAAGAGCCAAAACGTTCACCGTGTGCATTCTGGTTGTCAAGCTAACAGCAATCATTTCCTATAAAAAAAAAGAGAACAAAGCAAACTCTTATCACAATAGTATATACCATGCATATATAGTGTGCACGTTGTAATTCTAAGAGCAAGGCTGCAACTACCTGAAAAATTGTTGTCCCGAGGTGGAGCTGTGATACGGCTTTGCTCACGGGACCCAATATCTCCAGCTTAGGGGCCCTGATTACCTTGATGGTCGTCGGACCATAGACTGGATTGAGTGGCAGCAACCGCTCGAGACAAGGGGCGTCCTCAATAACCAGCTCATGGACTTTGACAATGCGAGAGTAAGGGTGATCTTCGGTGTCCTGACGAGCACAGAAGCCGATGCTCCTGAGAGCAGGGGAGTTGATGCGGAGTCTGGCAAAGCCCACAGTGTTGTCCAGCAGAAGGCTCTTCAACGCAGGGCAGCCGGCGAGCACGGCGCTCAGAGCCTCCTCCGTTAGGGTGACATTGCAAAGGGTGAGCTGCTGGAGGAGCGGGAAATCGACTGCGAGATTGGGCGGCAGACGGCAGCAGCCGAACGCGGCCACGCGGAGCGCGGGCGCGGGGCTGAAGACTGAGAGTGGCAACACGTCGCTGCCGTAGCTACGGTAGCTATATATGAGCTGGAGCTCCTCGACATAGGCGATGCCCCTTGAGCGGAACCAGTTGTCAAGTCTTGGGTCGCCGTTCTTGTCGATGATCTGGTGCCCCGTGCGGTGGTGGTAGCGGTATTGGCGGTGTGCGATGCTGGTAAAACAAACGCGGCGCACGGAGCCAAGGTGGCCGGAGAGGACGCCAGAGACGGTCTTCTCGGGTATGCCGTCGTCGAGGTTGAGCGGCGCGGAGCGCCAGATGTGGCGCCACCGGCGGGATAGCGCCTGGGTGCGGCAGCCGTGCTTGGTTGGGAGGAGGGACACGATGGCGCGGAGCCACGCGTCAGGGAGCTTGCTGATGAGATCTGTCGCCATGTGCGCGGTGTCCGGTGTGATCGCCGACGCCGGGAACGAACAGGTGAAGGTGTCGGACGTGGGCTTTCGCCTCCGTGCGGTGGATTCTTATAGGGGACCGCCGTGGGCTGGCAAACGGGGGGAAATATAGCAAATAGAACATAGCTCACAACCCGCGCGATCGCCTCCCTGGCGGCTCGGGGGGAAAACCACTGGCCGCTGCAGTTCATCCCCCTCCCCTTCTACTCTCGCCTCCGCCGGAGGGGACTTCCGGGCCCGAGGAGGGTGGCGGCGAGGCAATTGTCCCTATAGTGGCGCGGGCTTGCGGGACACTCGGCGCGGCAGCAGCCACCAACGTGGGTTGGGCACGGCGGCGCTCCGAATCGTGGCGCGTGACCCGGCCGTGGCCTGGGCATTCCCAACTCGGCGGCCTTGGCTCAGTCTCCTGGATCTGGGGATCCCTTCTCCGATCTTTGGCCCTGGGTCGGGCTTCCAGGTCAGGTGCGGCCAGGAGGGCGGTGCGGAGGCGGCGGTCACCTAGGCCACGCGTTCGCGTGGTCGTGGTGGCCGGTGAAGAGGTGGCGGCGGGTCTGTTCTTAGATCTGTCCGGTGGCGAGTTTGGAGTGACTAGACAGCCGGTGAAGACCGAGCCTCGACTATGGTCATGGCGGACGATGGCGGCGTCCCTTGTGGCGTCGTTACCTTGTTGAAGGCATCGTCATAGCATATCGCGTCGCTCGTTTCGGCCAGCTCCGGGGGAAACCCTAGATCAATTATCGGATCGGACGATTGCGACCTCTCGTGCCGCACTCCTTGTTGGAGGCATCGTTGTGGAGCAGTTGCCGACTAGACTGCACAGGTGGTGGAGCAGTGCTTCATCCTACACATTGAGGGTGTCGGATCTCGGCGGCGTGGCACAATGGAGACTTGGTGTCCGATGTGTGGCAATGGACTCACGCAGGGGGACGACTTTGTCTGGCGTCATGGTGACGTCGACGGCAGAGAGGCCTGGCAAGGTCGATGCGTCGGTATCTGCTTTGAGGATGGATCATGGAAGACGGAGGTGACGGACCTTGCAGTGAGCGCATGTGTTGTTCCCACCGAGAGTGCGTCAGACCGTATGTGCCCCAGTCCAGGTATTGTGGCTTGGTTGGGATATCTGACTTTAGATGTTAAGCTTTGGTGCACTGTCTGTTTGGTATTAGGCTCGGACATTCGGCACCCCTTCATCAAAGGGATAGAAGTAGCGACAAGTGTTGCCGAGATGGTGGCTTCAGACTTACTGATGTATTATCTTATAAGGTCTCTGTGAATAATTCATAACTTGGCGATGGTAACGCCTGTGAAGTGCTCCTATTCTCCACTTTTAGCCGAGAATACGAGAGCCATACCTAGAAGTGAGCAGGCAAGCATCCAATTGATTTTTGTTGTGTCTTTTTCCACTCTTGTCTTATGTAACTCTATTTTTGATTGTTTTCTGGTTTTTTTCACATTAATTTTACTTTTCTTTCCTGTTGCATTTTTTTATTCTTTCCCGTTTCAATATTTTAAGGGTCCGAATAACTGCCACACGTGTGGCCATGACGGGAACCCGCCCGCACGCCTCGTGTGGCATGGACGGGAACCGGCCCACACGACCACGTCCGCGCGCACAAAACCACGGCCCGCACGTCCGGTGCATGGCAACCCCGCCCGCAGTGCCCCGTCCGGGCCACACGACCCGCTGCCCGCACGACCCAGCCGTTCCCGTCCTCCGCTCGATCGCCTCTCTCGACTGCCGCCATCGTCCCCCACCTCTCGAACCCCTACCTCCGTCGCCGGCCTTCTCTGGTTGCCATGGCAACCAGAGCAGATCCGTAGGGCAAACCCACCGCAAACCACACCCCAACCCTCCCCACCCCCAGCCCCCCCACTCCAACCCAGCCCTTCAGAGACGATCATCTAAAATCAGGTGAAAATCTCCCTATCTCATCCTTCAGGCTGAAAATCTCCCCGATCTTGTACTGGATACATGCTATAGGGGGGTGGCAACACCAGTAGTTCTGAGATCCAGTAGTTTTGTGATCTACGTGTTGAGATTAACTTAAGTTCCTAGTTTAATTGACGCAGGTAGTTGGGTATGAAATGGATGAGTAGGAATCCCTAAAAAAGGACAAGAAGGACAATTTTTGGAATGAAGGGGTTGGGAAAAATTAATTGCCACTTGTGTATAACGATAGTTGCCACCTTTCGTTGTCAGTAGCTGCCACCTATTTTGACCTGTTGCTTGCCATCCCTATCTTCTATGTGCAAGCAGCATAAGAATACAATTCTTGTGGATTGTTGATTCCTTCTTGTTCATGCAGTGATTGAGAGCGCATCGGAAAGAAGCGAGACACGGAAAGAATGAATCACGAAGATGGCGCTGATGCTTGGGGTTCTCAAAGGCCAGAAACGCCCCCTTGGGATGCATCAGAGTACAGTCAACTCATCTCTGCAGGGCCGTTGCTGCCACTACTAGAATAGTATGCAGGTGTAGGTATGATGCGTGATAACAAAAGAAGAGAACAGTTTCCATCTTCGCAACGATGAAGATGACATTCTACTTATGTCGTACACTCTCATTTTTTCGCAGGTTCTGATGACCAAAACACTCTTAGGGGGCCCCCGTGGCAAGTTTAGTCACAAGGCGCTAACACTGACAAATGTGCGGGCAGCCAACTTCAACTAGCTAGTATGGCTAATCAAGGTAATGCAAAACTAAAAAAGAGCACATACTGCTGTGGACATGAAAAATGAACATGCAAAAAAACTGGCAAAAGGACTCACGAGTTATCGCGGGTGAAAATGCAGAGCGTTCATGCAGCACATGGCATCAGGCAGCACCCATGTACCTGCCATCGACGTCATACACAGGTGAGTCCATAAAAAAAGTGAAGTTGCGGATGCTCAATTAGCAGAAGGAGCATAGTTGACATCTATAATTGCCATGACTGGACATCTACAATTGCCATGAATTAAAAACTACACTTGTCATCCCTGGACAACTGTTCTTGCCATCCATAGACACCTGCAGTTGCCATGGAGGAACAACTGCAGTTGCCATGCCAGTGCAACTACATTTGCCATGCCATGGCAACTGCAGTTGCCATGAAGGAACAACTGCGGTTGCCATACCGATGCAACTACAGTTGCCATGCCAGTAAAACTGCAGTTGCCATATCAGGGGCAACAGCAGATGCCGTGCTAGCACAAACTGCATTTGCCATGAATTGACCAACCACTACTATGCTTACAGGTTATTGCGCTGGTGGTAACCCGGCAAACGTCTCGTGGCAAGCTTCACAAACTGCAGGTGTAGCACGTAATTTTGGTGTCACATACCACACAAGATGGTCAAATGCAGCACAACAAGGTAAGGAGAAAAACTGAACCACAAAAACAGCACTACATTTGTTATGTGTAGTTATTTGTAGGCAAAACAGTAGTTGCCATGTTTGTTGAACAGTAGCTGCCATGACTGGACAGCTACAGCTGCCATACATGTCCACGCGCAGCCTCATGGCTTGCTGTTTCAAATGATGTCATGCCAAATCACTCGAAGATGGTGTGATCCGTTGCGATACACATGTTATTCAAACAAAAATCTTACTTTCGTACCTGTTTTTTCTATTATAGGGCCTACAACTACAGTGAATAGCAGCGCGGGGACATCTACAGCGGGGAGCTCTGAGCGCACGGAAGACGCGTTCCACCAGCCAGCAGACAATCATGCCGCAAACAATTTCGAGTCAGAGTCGGGAATGGCAATCATTCCAGCAATGCCGACAAGCATCCCTTTGAATATAAGCACTTCCAACACTCAAGTAGATGGAACTGCCGCCGATACTGAACTGAATGATGAAACTGACGACGACGCACAAGGGGATGAAGATGGTGGGCAATCAGAGATCATGGTACCTCAGCCACCGTACATTGGGCAAAGATTTGAATCGTTCGAAGAAGCAAAGGAATACTACCAGACATATGCAAAGTTCCATGGATTTGCGGTCAACACCGAGTACCATAAAAAAATTAAGAAAACTAACGAGTACAGCAGAGGTGAGATGAGGTGCCACAAGGCACGGAGGAACAAGAAGGGGAAAGGTGTTGCGCCTGTCATTCCGGAATGAAAGAGAGGTATCATTCTCAAGACTGAGTGCCCCGTCTGGTGTAAGCTAAACGTAGATGGAGGACAGTGGGTGGTCAATGAGTATTTTGACGAGCACAACCACCAACTCATAAAGAAGTTCGACCTGGTAAAATTTCTGACCACCCACAGAGGGTTCACCCCCGTTGAAAGGCAATTTGTAAAGCTACTACATGATTGTAACGTCGGTCCATCAAGAATGGTACAGATACTATCTCTCATCCATAGCAAAAAGGGGAAACTGAGTAGCACGCTGTACATACCAGCTGACGTCACAAACCTACAGGCCAAGTACCATAGAGAGAGCAAGTTGGCAGACATAGAGGCCACAATTGCCTACTTCGATGAGAAAGCGAAGGAAGATCCAGATTTCTTCTACAGGATAAGGTTGGACGATGAGGACCATGTCAGGAACATGTATTGGGTGGATGATGCTGCAAGGAGAGCCTACAAACATTTTCGAGATTGCATTTCATTCGACGCGACATACCTCACCAATATGTACAAGATGCCATGTGCTCCGTTCATAGGAATAAATAACCACAATTAGTCATTGCAGTTTGGCTGCGAGCTCGTCCGGAACGAAGACACAGATGGGTACGTTTGGCTGTTCAAGACCTTCTTGGAGTGCATGGATGGACTTGCTCCGATGAACATAATAACAGACCAAGATTTCAGCAGGCGTGCAGGCATAGAGGAGGTCTTTCTGTTGGCAGTGCACAGGAACTGCAGGTGGCACATTATAAAGAAGGCTGAGGAGACGCTAGGACCGTTCTTTGCTGACCGTCCAGAGCTGCACAAGGCATTCGAGCTGTGCGTGGACCACAGCTTGACGGTGGAGGAGTTTGAAAGGAGCTGGATGGCCATGATTGAAACACATCAAGTCCAAGACAACGAGGCGCTTGCTAACCTGTGGGAGAAGCGAATGTACTGGGTGCCAGCCTACTTCATGCAGTTCTTCTTCCCATTTCTGCAGACTACGCAGCGCAACGAGGGGTTCAATGCTGTTTTGAAGCGGTACGTCAACCCTAGCAACTCATTGCTACAGTTTGCCAAGCAGTACACAGCTTTGCAACAAAAAATTCTGGGATCTGAGCTACAGCAAGAAGCGACCACAGCACTAAAGCAGCCAAAATTGCTAACGTATTTACCGATGGAGAGGCAAATGAGCAAGATATACACCAACAAGATCTTTAACAAGTAAGTCAGTTGCGTTACAGTCTTATTTGTAGAAAAAGCACCTAGGCAGTAGGTGCCTTATAGAGTGCAATGCAGTTGCCATGATATGCAGTTGCCATGTTTAATGAAATACCGTTTGCCATGCTTACTCAGCTGTAGTTGCCATGTTCAATGAAAATTATGTTTTGCCATGCTTGCTCGGGTGCATTTTCCTTGTTGAATGAAGTGCAGTTGCCATGTTTAATGCACTGTGCTTCCATTGGGGCATGTTGGCATGCAAGTGCCAATGTCAACTGGAAAAATGTTATATTGGCGACACATATGCTGAAATGCAGTTGCCATGTTTAATAAAGTCAATCCGCCATGTTTGTTGAAATGCAACTGCCATGTTTAGCCAACTGTAGATGCCATGTTTAAATAAAAGGGCAGTTGCCATGTTTCATGCAATGTGCTTCCATTGGGGAATGTTGGTGTGGAAAATGACGATGTCCAGTTGAAAATGTACTACAATTGCCATGTCTAGTGTACTCCAGTTGCCATGTCTAGTGTACTGCATTTGCCATGTCTAGTGTACTGCATTTTCCATGTTCAACGTACTATATTTGCCATGTTCAATGAACTATGTTTTCCATGTTCAATCAAAATGTATTTCTATTTACATGACAACATAAGGTGGTACAAGAAAAAAGCACGATAGTTTAACAGAAAACACACAAAACATGCAGATTCCAGGAAGAAATAAAGCGTGCCAGCATGTTCACGGCTTTCTAGGTGGACGAACATACGTTCAAGGTGTGTTCTATTTTGGGCATGTCAGATTCAGAACCTGAAGACCCGGACAAAGGAAGGAACTACTTCGTCAAAGCCTCGATAGGCGAAGGCGAGTACTACTGCCAATGCTACAAGTTCGAACGGGATGACATTGTGTGCTGTCACATACTAAAAGTAATGGACATGAACGCTGTGACACGGATGCCCCGCCATTTCATAAGGCGGCGATGGACTTGGGATGCTGACGACGCGTTGACGCCATAGACAACACACGCAGTTCTGGCTATGCATGACGAGAGACCTGAGTCAACCATGGAAGTCATGAGGCACGTTGTGCTGACAAAGAACTATGAGCTAATTGATGAAGCGTGCAAGAGTGATGAGACAGCGGGAGTCGCGGAAAAACACAGGAAGGCACTGAAAAGAGAGCTTGATGAAATCAAGAAGAGGAAAGCTGAGGAAGCCTTACACCGGTTCCCCCACACATCAAGTGTGCCTTCATCCACGGGGCCATCATCTGAAAACTCGGAGATAGGATCTGGAACAGCAAGCACGCAGACCCAGGTCAGGAACCCACCCTGTTTCATCACAAAGGGTCGTCCAAGAGAGATAAGGTACAAGTCGGGATTGGAGATTCAAGCAAAACACAAGAAAACGAAGAAAGGGGCGGGCAATCCATGAGCAAAAATTGGGGCGACGTGACATGGTCCTTGTGGACATTTTGTTTTGTACCCTAGATGATGAGAATTTTTTTTAAGATTGCGAGAATGACTCTTGAGGGGCATCGGAAGTGGAAGGAAAATTCATTGAGTGGATAAATGCAGTTGCCATGTTATAGGTACTTAATCTGCCATGTTATGTGTAGTTAATCTGCCATGTTATGTGTAGTAGTCTGCCATGCTATTTTATACTAAATATGCCATGCTATTTTATACTAAATATGCCATGCTAGTTGTGCTGCATCTGCCATTTCAGTTGTACTAGATCTGCCATGTTAGTTGTACTGTATCTGCCATGTTAATTATGCTGGATCTGCCATGTTGTTTGTACTGTATCTGCCATGTTAGCTGTATCGAAAATATGCCATGGTATTTGTAATGACTCTTCATGGCATATATTTCCATGACAATACGACGCGGTTTAGAGATACATAGTGTATTGTGTGCAATGTATGGGAAACAAGTTGGAAAAGGCGTAACGTGCATAAACCGCAGCAAAGGTTGTGGCTACATGATCAAACCTACCATGCTAGCCAGTGAAGTTAGTGATGAAATAGAAGAAGCAAAATGTCCAAATGAACAACGATGATGACGTTCGCTAACCATGTCTGATGAACTACATTTGCCATGTTTTAAAACATCGTGACGCATTCGAAACAGCAAACGGGTGATACAACCGATGAAACCATAGTAATAATGATAAACATAAAAACGTACCTGCTGTCATGCCTAAGTAGGTTCACATCCACACATATATTACAAAAACTATTCAAATGTTGCTCACACACCACCACTACATAGTAGCCTACGCGGGGTTGCAGTCATAACATAGCACACGAACATAGTTTTTGATGAGAACAAAAGAGATAGTACCTTACATTCCTCGGCAACAGAATGTAAGGTATGCGTCCGGTGTGTATCGCCGTGTGATCACTTGTACCTCTTGATGACTTTCTTGACAGCTTCCTCCACAAACTCGCGTGCTCCGGACCGCTTGTTGAAATCTTCATTCGTTAACCAGTTCCATGTGTGGATTTTCCGGAGCTCAATGACCGTTGCAGCTGTGATAGCGGGGACAATTCTGCCTTCCCACTTTGCAAAGTATTTCAGCGCGTGAAAGCCACAGTCCGTCATGCACGAGAAAAAGAGTCAGGTGATCACACAAAAAGGACAGACATAGCAAAAGATAGACTTCAATTCAGATGTGGCAACAAAAGAGGGGTTGGATTGATGTAAATGGCACATGAAGGAGGGGGTTAAGAAATTACGTGTTCCCTTGCTTCGCAGTCGCCACATACTCAGTCGGGAAATGCCTGATCTGGACCTTTGAATGTTCGTAGTGACGGTTCCATGTCTCTTTGAGGTTGTTGATGAAGAATTCGGCATGCGTAGTAAGGCCTGCATCAGCTTCCGAATGGATTGAATCAAGCACCTCAAAACATTGGTTCTTCAGGTCAAGACAGATGGCATAGTGGTGACCACACTTTTCTTGTTGGTCATGTGGTGCAAGCTCCTGGAACATGGGGAACATGACCTGCATTTAAAAGTGAAGAAATGAGAAGCAGAGTTCACATAAAGAACAACAGAGGGACAAAAAAATTAGAATCACGTAGAATGTTTGGTTATGGGTTGGGGTAGTTGAAAGAAAGTTGTCGTCCATGTATGAACAAAATGTGCCATGTATTTTACTATCAAGTTGCCACATAGTTTGCACGGGATGCAAAAATCAAGATGACAGTGTGCACGGCAGCTGTTGCCACATGAAAACATCTGCCACATAAACACAAGTGCAGATGATGGCAAAAAACCACACCATGTGAAAAAACAGTGCAGAAAGGGGAGGAGTACTCACATATTTCTTTAGTGTGAGCTTGAATTCACAGTTTGAGCAAAATTCTTCCTCAGGATTTTGTGGTGGAAGTCACGATCCCATATTTTGCAGGTCACACTATAATACATGATTATCTTGTCGGCACCCACATCCATATGATTGTTGATGTAGTCGATTCCGCATGCAACTACATTCGTTGACATTTTACCGTTTGGCCTCACGGACTCGGCAAGATCACCCAGGTCGACGTACGTCGCTCCGCATTGAATGACTTTGGTTTTGTCCAAACATGAGCTGTATGAAAATGATATAACATGGAAGGATCATGCCTACTAAATAAAAATATATGAAAGAACTAAAACGTAAGCGGATCGTGTATAGGAAGTACGAAGAAGATTAATGGTACAAAAGGAGCAAAGCAAAATGAGAGATTATGCGGTGTGGTCATTTACGCTTTCAGCTCCTTCATGTGCTTGCTGCTGGCTCTCGCATTTTCAAACCGCTTGACGATATCGTACAGCTGAGTTTGTTCCTTAGTGGCCCTGAATTCGGGCTCGTAGTCTTCCGCGGGAGGTGGGTGAACTACCCTCTACTGCCTCACAGAACCAGGAGTGGAACTCCTAATGGTATCCTTAGATACCGTATATGCAGGCACATTGGAACTTGATTTCCCTTGCCCTCGTGAGGACCTCCTATGCAATGCTGCCTCCTCGATCATGCGGTAAGCTTTGTTAAGTGACGATGAAATCTCCTCAGGGTTGGCTGCAATGATAAAAAAAATTAAAAGTGTGTTAGGATACCTAGAAAATCAAAAACAGATGGATTGTGAGGAGATATGGTGCATGATGTGAGAATGTGGGCAGAAAAAGTGGGGCAGTTGCCATGCGTGGTCCAACTACAGTGGCCATGTCATAGAAACTACAGTTGCCATGTAGTTGCACTGTAGTTACCATCTAGTTGGACTGTAGTTGCCATATCACAGCAACTACAGTTGCCATGTTGTGTCAGCTGCACTTGACATGTGATTGCCGTATGAAAAAATGTAGCATGGAAACAAAAAATGCAGTTGACATGGTGTGGCAAATCCAGTTGCCATGTGTAATGCACTGTATTTGCCATGTGACAGCAACTACGGTTGACATGTTGAATCAACTTCAGTTGCCACGTGGTTGCCCAAATGTTAAATGCAGCATGGCAGCAAAAAAATGTATGTGACATGGTGCATCAAATTCAGTTGCCATGTCATCAGATGTTAGTTGCCATCACAAGTGAGACCCCCCCCCCCCAAAAATATGATTGGGACAAAAGTCAAACTACAAAGATATATGCAAGAAAATCATAAGGACATGACAAGTGTACCTTGCACAATCGGCTCTGCGAACTTGACAGCCTTCCTGCCCTCGACCATTGGCTGCGCCATCATTGCGGGCATGCCTCCTGGGAAAGCAAAGGCAACTGGCATAGGATCTTGCACCACCGGTTGATCTTGACTGATGCCAAGGCTGAAGCTTGGTGGGGTAAAGGCCATTGGGTGCCTCTCATTCCTACTGGCTGGAACACGAACAACTTGTGGGGCAGAATCCAAGGGTGAAAGATCGACAAACATATCTGAATCGACCGCTAGAGAATGATCGGGCTTATTTGCAAGGCGGGGCGTGTTGTCAGTGATATCAGCCGCAGCTTTCCTGACAATCTTCTTGTTTGGGCTGTAGGGGACACCGACATTGACTGGGAGCCTGGAAGTGCGCAGATTTATGCTGGGGATTTCCACTGCGGGTAAAGACGCAGTCTGCTCCAGGCATTCACCTGCGTCACTCGTGCCCGGCTTGACACATGCATCAGTTGTGCTCCGGTCTTCCGGTTTCTCCATCATATTGCTTTTGGCAGGTGGCGGGAACAGTGTGGACGCAGGAACATAACCAGACTCGTCTCTCCTACTCCTAGCTGCAGCCGATGCGTTGGGTATGTCTGTTGGTTTCTTGCGAGGGCTACGGCGCCTAGGTGGAAGTCCAGCACGCGAAATAGTCACCTTAGCAGTATCTGCACCGACAGCAGCTGGAGCTGTTGTGCCAGGACTCTCACCTGTAGATGGCATATCCTTGTGAACTGCCGCCTCAGCCGCTTCTGTCGTGGACATAGGAGTGCCACCACGCACGCGCTTGGAATCAGTGTCAGATGAGCGGGAATCTTCCTTGCTTAGGTTCGTCTCGGGAGCATCGACTTCAACGCTTGCTGATGGGGTGGCATGGCTCACAGCAGCATCCTTCATTGCCAGTAGAGTTGGCAATATTTCAGCTGTCCTGGCAGATACCGACTCGTCACTCCCCAATATACGGATGCCTGTTGTTCTAGCCTGCACATCTGCAGCCGGCGGAGATGGTCGGCCACTTGCATCAGAGTTGGTGGGAGCGATCAACGGTGCAGCAGCAGTATTGTCGCCTGGTGCCTCATATACATCTGAGTTGTCCCCTGTTGACAACTTTGAATGTAGGCGTTCGAGCGGGTCCTTACTGATATGCTTGGCCCCGCGCATAGTAGTCTTCTTCACCCTACGAAAAAAATAAAGCACATGAAAAAGGTATTGAAAAATGAACAAAAATATGTTTGCCATGGTAGAAATCTTGAAAAAAATGAAAAACAAGTGGAAAAGCTGGTAGTTGCCATGTAAGGGGGACGTGAGTGGCCATGTGTCATTATTAGCAGTTGCCATCCAGCAGCAGTTGGAATGTTAGCCAACTTTGAAGAATGATAAGAATGTTTGATCTGCCATGAATGCAATTTCAAACCTAGGTGTGGGATGAGCTCACAAGCCAACGGTAAAAGATGGTAGTTGCCATTAGGTACAGTAAGAGTTGCCATTTGGCTTAGATGCCAGTTGCCATGTAAAAACCAATATGAGTTGCCATACACTTTAAAATGAAGGAAGAAATCATTTGGAAAAACAGCAGTTGCCACGTGGGGGACGATGACAGAAGACCATGTGACAAGCTAAACGGATGCATTGGAAAATCAGGAAAATATAGCGCTATGAAAATGAAAGCACATGGAGAAACCTACTTCTTGACTGGCTTCCTCAAGTCTGGCAACACAACAGGATCCCTGGTGTTGGTCGTTGTCGTACGAGGAGAAGACCTGGTGGAAGGGGTGTCACCGGCAATGGGGGCACCTTTGTTCAAGCGAGCAGAAACACGGGTTGGCGTTGGCGCCTGTTTCTTCGTAACTGCTCTTCCACCAGCGGTCGGCTCGCTGCACATATGAGTTGGAGGGAAAAAAGGTGGCAATTGTCAGACAACAAACTCACTGCCGTGCTTGACAAAAAACAAGTGCAAGAAATGGATGAGACTGTTCCAAGAAAATAGACACAGCAAAAAACTAAAATTAAAGTCGAACCTCCTCCTGGTAGCTACGAGATCGGTCCTAGACCTCTTGCCACGAGAACCCTGCCCAACATCTCCTGGAGCCCTCCCCCTCCTTGATGGCAACACCCCCTCGCCTCTCGCAGCCGTATGTTCTTTGACTTTCTCCGGTGGGGGGCCATCTGTTGCATCCTTGCCCTTGTTACCACCTGCCCGAACTTCAGCATGTTCGTCATCATCGGTGTCCTGTTGCACGTTCTCCATGTCATCGTCGTCATCCTTGCTGAGGCCAGCGTCTCCATCTAGATCATCTTGTGTGTCACCGGGCTCTTGTGAACTGTTGTAGTCATACCGGCCACGGCAACCGGTTGGCCGATGTGTACGTTCTGGGACAAATGAAGTGAACTGCATCACAACCGCGTCGTTGTCAGAGCCACTAAGAGACGTCCACCCCTCAACCAACTTCCCGAGCAAGCCGGTCATTCCGGATGCAAACAACCCAATTAGATGCTCAACAAGTGCCCTTGCCTGTGCACGAAACAAGAAGCATCAACAACCACCCATATTGCATTCACTTGTGCGACATCAACAAATAATCCACGGCAAACCATAGATGTAGATATTTTGATTACCTCAGTAGGGCAAGACGGAGCTGAGTGCATGTCCATCCACTTTCCAAACTTTTGAGGCCCCCGAAACACGATGTAGTCTATAGCATGCTTGGCCATCAGCTAGAAAAAACAAAAAAAATAGCAAGGATGTAAAAGATAGAAGGTAAGTTTCAGCACGAATGAAAAGAGTTCCCTTGTGGGGTGAAACATGGATACAATACGCAGACAGCCATGGATAACAAAAGGTAGTCATCCCTTATGAACCACGGGCGGTTCCCTCATGTCAAATTTGTAAGCATGCCGTGTGGAGAGAGAAACCAAAACTAACCTGCAGTTTTCCATATTTGGAATCAGTTGCCCTGTCTGCGGCAAGCACAACCTTGACAACATTGATAGTCCACGTAGAAACAGCAAACTTGTGCGTAGGCGGCGGGCCTCCTACCCCAGTGAAGTCCACGGTGGACAGATCAAGACAGTCGACATACATGAGCTGATTTAAAACAATTTTACAAAGAAAGAAATATCAGTTGCCGTCATGGGTACTTTGTAGTTAAAAAACAAGATAATGTATGTTCCCATGATAATCAAGTTGATGTGCATGAAAAGAATGGAATAAAAAAAGAAGTTGCCTTCTGTATGTGCTAGTTGCCATCATGGTGTGATGGCAATTGCCATATTGCTAAGATGGCAGTTGCCATCATAGTCTGATAATAGTTTGCCATACTAATATGATGGCAGTTGCCATATTGTCATTATGACAGTTGCCATATTGTCATTGTGGCAGTTGCCATCTTGTTATGATCAGGTTGCCATGCATGAATAAAAGTGTGTTATAAAACAGTGTTCACAAAAAGAACTGGTAAAAAAATACCATTAAATGCAGTCGACAACCCTTTTGGTACATCTTGCTTGAGAATGCATCGTGGAGGAAGTCGGCAATAAACTTGCACCAATTCAGTTCTTCACATTTTTCAGATCCGCCTCACCACACAAAATTTCAGGGCAAAAAGGTTGCCGCATCAGAAATCAAATGGAAAAAACATCGAAAACACTGGAAGTCACTAACTTTACACATGACATCGGAGCCGAAAGATTGAAGGAAAATAAAGTAGTAAAGATGGATCATTCACCAGGATGGGGAAGCATTTGTTGCTTGGGCAAAGAGAGGTGGTCGGCGCGAAAACAGCTGAGATGAGGTACATGAAAACATCTCCATGCATCGTCATGGCCTGCAGCGAATCTGCTACTGCAGACGTGTTCGGCATGGATTCTGACCCAGGAAACAAACGGGGGAACAGCGCTTCCTCAATCTCATTGTTGACCTCGTACGGGACTTTGATATGTCCACGAGGCACGCCCAGAGTGTAGAACACGGATTCCTCGTTCAACGGAAGTCTTCCACGTCCGGGAATCACGAACTCCCTGGAGGCGGGCTCGTAGATCTCAGCAAGCCAGTCGCATACAGGGTTGACAAGGTTCGTGCACCGGACAGCCATCATAGACTGCATACCCATCTCAGCAGCAGCCCCCTTCTGATCGTCAGTGAATTTGCCAGTCAACGCAGTCAGACGTTCTTGGGAGGCTCTGTTGCGAATACATTTCTTCTTCTGCAAAAAACAGACTATAAATGATCAGTTGTTGCCATGTTTTGCAATGTCATGAAAGGTTAGTCCGTGTCAGACGACTGCAAGCTCGAGGTGTCAACCAGTAACATAAAGCAGGATGAGGGGGGATGTGTGAACATTTACCTCATCACCCTCTTTTATCCGTCCAGTTGCCCGATTACGCTGTGGTGGATCCATGAAATCATCATCATCGTTTTGATGATCGCCACGAGCCATTCTGCTGAGATAGGGACAGACGAAATTGTCATGGTGGAAATGTAAATGCAAGAGGTAAGGAGTTGCCACCTTACAGAAAATGTCAACTAGTGAATGCTGAAAAAATAACATATGTATGACATCTGACAGAATTGATATGCAAATTTGGTTGCCACATTATGCAACCAATCTGCCACACTGTCGTATCTGCAGAATGGCAACAGACAGTGTGTTCACATTCTATTTGCCACATGAATATACTATCCAAGTGGCAACAGGCACACTTGAAGTGCACATTAGTTGCTGTCCAGTGTAGTTGGCTGCTGAAACTGCATTGACTACAGATTGTGGCGACTATCACAATGTGGTAACTACCACAAATCATTCAGAAAAATTTGACGCCACAATGAAAAAGCATGTTAGTGGCTACTATCACAGTAAGTCAGCAAATTCAGTTGCCACATGGAAGAGCATATGTGTGGCAACTATCACAGTCATTCAACAAAAAAAGTTGCCCCGTGCAAAAGCTTATATGTGGCAACTATCACAGTTATTTCAGTAATTTGTTGCCGCAAAGGAAAACACGTTTGTGGCAACTATCACATTTGTTCAAGGAGTTAGTTGCCACACAATCATGATAGTTAATCAAACTACCAAGTTCGCCTCATACTAGAGTTTCAAAACCCAACTAACTAGATCTAGGGTTCAATGGCAACTACCGCGACCTCAAATTCACCCTCAAAGTTCATCCCCGAACTGACTGCAAACACAAATTCAAACCAATGCGCATCAAACAAACCGGGAGACACCTGCCCAATCCATAGGCAAGACTAGTGCGTGCCTCCGAACAAGCATAACCACACCGACGATGCCGCCGCCGCTGTGGCGACGAAACTGCCCAGTGCCACCAAAAACGGCTAGCAGACGACTTCAGCGCCGACGGGAACGCCGACGCATCGCAGAATCGCTTGAATCTCTACGAATCTCGATCGAGGAATCAAACAGGGAGGGAAGAGGGGAAAATGCAGGAAGGGGTTGCGAGAGTTGTAGCGAGCATTACCTTCAACCCGCAGGCGCTCCGGCGCAGCCGCTCCGTTCCGGCGAGCACCACCGACGGCCGCGAACACCGTCGATTCTTCCGCCTCCGCCGTCGCCTTCTCCCCTCGCCTTCTCCTCCAGTGGTTTGAAATGCGAGTGGGTTGTGCCAGTAACTGCGGTGCGGCTGAGTAAATGGAACCGTGAGGGAGAGGGGGCAGAGGTGTGCGACGTGTTTGACGTCAACCGCGGTTGGAGCGTGGCGTGCGGGCGCATAGCAGTTCCACCGCACGCCTCCGAGTGGCAACCGCTGACCGCGGGATGGCAACCAACGTGCGGGCGACCCGACTCGCACACCGCACACGCGCCTCGTCCTACGTGGCGCAGAAAACCGGCCGGTTTGTTCCAAGATTCGTGCACAAAGTTGCCAACGGAGATACTTGCGTGTGGTCGGGGTGGTGAACGCCCACACGTGTGGGCGTTAACATTTCCGTATTTTAAGGTTAAAAGTACTACAATTATCTTCGGTTTTCCTTTCACATTACGTTTCTTTGCTGATGGATTTTTTTGATTATTTGCCGTTTCAATAGTTTAAGGTTTAAAGTACTTCAATTATCTTTGGATACTAGCTCTGGTTTATTTATCTGTGCGGTTTATTTTTTCTTTTGCAAATAAACAACCAATACTTACTAAAAAAAGGAGCAAATAAACAACCAATATTGACTTAAAAAAAGGACCAAGCCTAGCAGATTGTAGTCAAGTGCAAAAAGAACAGCAGGTACACTTTAGGGAAATACACCGTACATTCTCGGAAATTTTGGAAGACTAACCATATCCGAAGCTTGAGCATAGGTACAGCCTTCCGCATATGGTTCTAGTTGGGATACAAATTTTCCATTCTATACCTGCATGAAGTAGATCACCTCGTAGAGGTCTCTGAACAAGGCACAAGGTTACCTTATCAAAAGGTATCATATCCATCCAAGAAGTAGGCGTCGAACAGGTCAACCAATGATAGATCATGGAGATCATTGTTATCTATCCAAGTAGTACTATCAAACTTCTTGAATACAAATCGAGCATCACGAGAAGCTCTGTCTTCGAATTGTAGCAGCTTGTTTTGACTCACCCTCCAGTTGTCCTTGTCGCAACCATTGAATGACCTCTCAACGAGTCCGAATTCCATTCTCTCTAGCACTTTGGCCTTCATAATAATGAACCTGGCAAAATCAGCCTGTAGAGGATTGCCCTGGTAGAACTTCAGTGCGACTTTTTTTAGATGGTGCTCAAGACATTCAATTGGATCTGCGAGTGAAGCATAGTTGCTCCCAGTTTTTATTTTCTCCAGTGGGTCTAGCTGGATATAGGAATAAAAACAATTACTTATAGCTTGAGAACAAGATATATTGACACTTTAATAAAGCTAGAAAATATAGCCAAGAACAACATCCAAACCAGAGCCCACATGATTAAGGGACAAAACCTTCACCGTGTGAATTGTGGTTCTTAAGCTAGTGGCGATCATTTTCTACCCAAAACAAAAAATACACATATCAGCCTGTATGTGAGTTGTCAGTAATATATGTGTGTGCGTTGCTCGAAAATTTCAAGCTAGCTACACGTACCAGAAATACTGTTGTTCCAAGGTGGAGTTCTGATATTCCTGTGCTCAATGGACCCAGTACCTCCAGTTTAGGAGCCTGAATTACCCGGATGGTTGCCGGACCATAGTTGAGTGGAAGCAATCTCTCGAGGCAGGGGGCGTCATCAATTACGAGCTCTTGGACTTTGACAAAGCGAGAATATGCATCCACTCGTCTACATGTAAGGGCATAGAAGCCGATGCTCCGGAGAGTAGGGGAACTGATGCGGAGGCGGGCAGAGCCCACGATCTCCCAGAGCAGAAGGCTCTCCAACGCATGGCAGCCAGCGAGCATGGTGCCGAGAGTCTCCTCCGTCAGGATGACCCTGTACATGGTGAGCTTCTGGAGGAGCGGGAAATCCACCGCCAGGTTGGGCGGGAGACGGCAGCGGCCGAACCCGGCCACTCGAAGCGCGGGTCCGCGGCGGAATATGGACGGCGGAAGCACATCGCTGCGGTTGCTGTTACTATTGTAGACGAGTAGGAGCTCCTGTAGGTAGGTGAGGCCCCGGGAGCAGAACCAGCCGTCTACCCTGGCATCGCTGGCGTCGTCGTGGCGGTAGCGGTAGCCGGCAGGAGAGGGGCTTGATGGTGATGTAGATGCGGCGAACTGAGCCGAGGTGGCGGGAGAGGATGTGGGAGATCGTGTTTTCGGGTATGTCGACGTCGAGGTTAAGTGGCGCGAAGCTGCAGACGGGGCGCCACCTGCGGGAGAGCGCCTGCGTGCGGCAACCTTCCTGGGTCGGGAGGAGGGACACGATGGTGCCGAGGACCTCGTCCGGTAGGCTGCTGATGAAATCGGCACGATCGGTCGCCATGTGGGTGGTCTGATGATCTCACCAATGACAGGTGAAGGTGCGAGGGCTTTTGCCTGTTTGTGCTTCTCTTTGCCATGCGTTCCTCTTATAATATATTTGCGTGGGCTGGGTGTACGATCCGAGTTGCTTTCGAATATCAAGATGGATCGGAGTTGCTCTAGGTGATGAGATCGCCATCAGCTGCAGATAGCTTGTCCTTGGAGTCGACTGGAGTGGGAGCCGAGCGACAGTCGGCCATCCCATCGCGATGCAGCACACTTCCTCTCGGCATACTGACCTTGGTGAAGAAAAATCTCCGACACGATGGAGACGTCCTGGTCCAGGTTGACCTCTTCGAGTTGAGGAGCGCGTCGTGCCAGCCTGCGTGCGGCAGCCGTCCCTGGCTGAGAGGCGGGAGAGGATGGTGCCTAGGACCTTTTCGGGTATGATGCTGTGCCGATGACATGGGCAGCTCCTGGGCCGGATAGCACTTTGCCGCCGCCACCGCGGAAGCTCGCGCGGCCAGCTTCATACCGTGTCGTGTCGCTTCCGGTTCGTGAACATCTCAGACAAGGGTTTTTAGCCTGTATGTGCTTTTGAAGGGTGCGTCTTCTCCAAAGATGGGAATGAGGCTCCGAAATCCGCGTCCCCGCGGGTATTTACTCTATTAGTGGACGGGGATGGACGTCTATCTAACCCTGCGGGGCTGCTGCTAGGTAATTATAAAACCCAGCATGTTTAGTTGGTTCAAACCCGTTTCGGCAGTGCCCGGACCCAAAACCCGTCATACCCTTCAAAATACTATGTGTGCTGAAATATGCTCAAGTTTTATTGTATTATAGGTTGAAATATGCTGAAGTTTTGAAATATGCTCCTTTTTGCTGCTGTTATTGCTGAAATATACTATGTTTGCTGCTGAAATGCTATTCATTGTGGCTACTATTTATCTCATGTTTTTTGCTGCTTAAATATGATGATTTTTGCTGCTGCTATTGTTATAATATGTTCCTGTTTTCCTATGAAAAGTTGTTGCTTTCGCTTACTGCTGGCAGGGATAGGGACGGGTTTTTCACGGGTTCAGAAAACCCGATAGGTTTAGGTGATGGGTAAAAAAATGGCGCCATGCATAGGGACGGGCTTGCGGTTTTCTCGCGAGATGGATTTGGGTGAGTGCTCGCAAAATCCAGCAGGTTTCATCCCCGTTTCCATCTTGAGTTGTGGGCTGGATGTACGTTCGGGTTTGATTTGGGACATTTTTTTGGCCCATGTATGGCGAAGAGTGAGACGCTCGCGTTTGCTGCTGCCCCGTCACCTGAGCCTGCTTGAGCTCTGCCTTTCCGGTGATTACCACCATGGAAACCATGGAAATCTACCACAACAAGTTGTGGAATCCAAAATAGACAGAGATGGTGGCTAGGTTCATGGTTAATATACGGTCACGTTTGAGAAGTCCTCGCCGAGAGGGTGCTACCGAATAGACAGACGCCGCGGAGCTGGCAACATCGTCGTGGAGCTCTCCAGCTTCTGGCCTGGCGTCGGCGATGATGGCGCAGGTGCATACGGCCGGACACTGCTGGGATGATGGTTCAGTTGATTTTTTTTGGTGCGTAGCAGCACAGGGTAGATGGGTAAATTGCTCGAAAGGAATCATTTTTACGTAGTCTTGCTCTTCTTCCAAGCAATACATATAAAATAGCACTCACTACGGTATCTCAAAATATAGAGATTCTTCAGCCAGCTCGTACAAGAAAGGAATCTGCCCGCCTTTGCTCTTCTCGCAAGGAACGTAATTAAACAAATGTTCAATATCTCGAGATCTTCTTTCTAAGCATAAGCAGAAGCAGTTTCGGTTCCCACGGTACAACAAAGCAGCAAAGTTAATAGGAAACACTTCCTCGTGCATTTGGCTTTGGCTGGTAGTAATCGAAGGTGCCATGAAATGGTTGGTGTGTATATCTTCATTGTTGTAGCTTGCCGACCGCAGATCTAATCGCTTTGGACCTTTTTTTTCTTTTTCCCATGCCTGCGCATAGTTTTGATCTTCTATGACTTTCCTAATTGTCTGCGTGTTTTTTTTTCTTGTGTGGGAATTGGTGTTGGCTATGTGCATCCTATTCCTAACTACGCAGAGACCGGATATGTGCTTATTATATTTTGGATCTACTTAATACTCCTTTTTGAGCCAATAAAATACACCCGTTTTCTAAAACGATTATTTAATCTCAGTCACGTATAGATCCTTGTGCGCCTCTCTGCTTTTAGATAAGTGTATATTCCATTTGTTATAGTAATATAATGCTTTCCAAGGACTATTATGATCTTTGGTGCCTTATTTATCGGCTCTATTTTTATGAAAAGGGTAAATCCCTGGGCTCTGCATCGAATTGATTTCCTTAATTACCAGCTGGATCAAGTTCATCAATAAGCGACCCAAGGAGCCAAGTACACAATCATTGGTGATTGATGTTCACTCTAAGTTTTAATTATGCTTGTAAAGTGTTTCTGAGAATGAATTTTGTCCCTCCCATGTCTCCAAAACATGGAGCAGTAGGTGTATTTGGCTCTATGTATATTGCATAAATATGTCTTTTTGGAAGCAACACATCTGTTGCTACTTGTGGAAAACTAGCATTTAGTGAAGCAAGACTCTAAATATTTTTTATGAAACACTTTACGCTATTTAAATCGCCTAGTGTGGTAGGATCCTGATTTAATCGATAGAATGGTTGCCTTAGTCGATCTCTGTCAAATTCTTCTCTTATTATTACATTTAGTTCCCATCCTGAGTTTGAACTCACATACTGTCAAATGTAGAGAGGAGGTAAAGTTCTACAATTTCTTCCGATAGATTATGCACAATAGCCTGCTGAAAAGAAGTGGGAACTAGTATGACAAACATTCCATGTGGTTGCATGCATCCACCAATGCAAAGACAGAGCCTTTTCCCTTTCAGAAAAGAAGATGCTAAACAATGTATGCAAATGTGAACATGACTCTGTTTTTATTCCTATTGGAAAACTTCATTGCATCATGGATTATTGATATCGACAGTGTTTTGGACCTACATAATTAATCCAATCTGTAAGCATAGAGTGCTTGCTCCAAGTACTTAATGAAGGGAAACGCAGTTTCTAGTGCTCCTCTGTTTTACGCTGCAGTTGTTCCACATTGTTACCGGTCGCCTTCGGCCATGCAGCACCAATGTGACGTTTAGGTTTTCTATGTGCATAGCATGTCTGAGGCCGATTTGGTAGCAATTTACGCCTTGGGGTTCCTCTCACAGCATAAGGATGACACATGTGGAAAGGATACATTGAGGGAAGCACATCATGTTGCTTTACCTTTCCTCCTCGTGCATCTTGCACTAGTAGAAAACATGGCATTTGTCCCGGTTGGTGAGGCCCTTTTGTCCCAGTTCATGAACCGGGACTAAAGGCTCGTTACTAATGCCTCCCCCCTTTAGTGCCGGTTCTACCACGAACCGGGACAGATGTGCCTCCATGTGGTCACTGCGAGCAGCCCAGGCAAGGGGGCCTTTGGTCCCGGTTGATGACATGAACCGGGACCAAAAGGCTTCCACGTGTCAGCAACTGGCTGGAACTGAGGTTTTTCTTTTTCTTTTTTTAAAAAAGTGGCTGGTTTAGGGGTTTTGGGGATTAATTTTAGATTGTTATTAGCTAGCTAATAGAGAGAAATGTCCTCTCTTATATATTCGTCCTTGGTTTACCAACGCTACTGCTATGTTCATTTCACCCGCTGATATATAATAACTCATGCATGCTCGCATCATACATCATCATATATAATACAAGTCCTACTAATCATGCATCATCATACAACTTCTACTCGTTATTAATAACAAGTCATACGATCATCATCCTCATAGTCATCGAACCCAACCCTACATAATTGTTCTTAGCACATGACCATCAGTATTAGGTAGGACCTAAACACCCTTAAGGTAAAATAGCATAAAATAATATAGACCCTGACTCCCCATTATGAAGAATGAAGATCATCCTGTCTCCAATTCTTGCACTTCGCCTCCTTTTGCTTGCAAGAAGCTCCTTACGACTGTCCATACTTTTTTTCCATTCTTTGATTGTCATGTCTCCACTTCTTTTAGAAATCCGGTATGGACAGTTGAGATTCGTAGGACGACCTGGTTGTATGTTCAAAACATCAAGGCGACCGTGCGTATACATCAGATGAGACACACAATCATTCGGGATTATCTGTTGAAAAACATAGTAATAACTTCGTAGTTAGCAATGATGTACTAGTTTTAGAAGTATTTAAAAAGAGGGATGTCGTAATAGTAAAAAATCTTACCAGGGTATCTCCATGGTAGTTATCGTAGTTTAACACATGCACTAGTGGCACGTATTGACTATAATGTTGAGAAGTTCGATTATAGACATTGTAATTTTCAAGATCAGTACAAAATGTGATCAGATGATTTTTCTCCTTATAAGTTAATTCGGAGCCATCGGTGTAGTGGGTTTTGTCTACCATTTTCCGCACATTCTTTGAAGAATGAAAATAAGCTGTCAATGGAAACAAGCTGTCAACTATTTTGAAATAAACAATATAAATTACTTAATAACTATGTTAAGCTCACATGGGGGAAGAATTGGAGGTGTATCCACAAGGACCCAAATGCCCATATTGTCTTGCTGGATTGTAGGATCACCAAGATCCATGGTGACAAGCATATCCTCATCAAAACCATACATCTTGCAAAGTGCTTCCCAATTTTTGTAACCAAAATGGGTTACATTCTCAGCATTGTACAACTTTACATTCTCCAAGACATACCGTCTTGCATAGCATGGGATAAGCTAGTCGAATTGGAAAAGATGAAAAATACACGTTAAAATAGTTGAAGTCGTGCTTAATTACGAAAAAACTATTGTCGTCGTTGTGTACCGTATGAACATCGAAGGTCTCCTCGAGCTTAATGCTGAAGCGCCGATCTTCGTCCAGCTCAACGAACCTGTCGCACATACCTCTGTCGTCGTGGCACCAGTCGCACTCCCCCGGACGGTTTTCGTCGTCCGAGTACGATATTTCCGGCCTAAGTTCATAATTCAAATATTAAACTTGTACAATTAAATATATGTACTAAAAAACTTCAATTAGATCATTATTATTAATCACGGATTGACTATCGGTGACGGTACGTAGCTCCTCCTTTCATTCCCGAGTGCATTATAACAACAAATTGTTTAGCACACGGGAATGAAGGAGAAGCTACCCCCACGACGGCGTGGATGATAGAGGGGGCTCCTAGATTTCTGCATAGAGTGCTCTTCAATTTTAGCATTCAAAGTAGGAGTACTTTTCCAATATGAGCATTCAATAAAAAAAATCAAATCGTAAAATAAAGTAGTATTGAAATTAGCATGCATTCAATTATAGCCAAAAGTACATCATCTCTTGTGTCCGTACATCGTCGAATACTCCTCAAATACTATCATACATATAGCATCGCTAATTAATACAGCTAGAACCGTAGCGCCCGACGGGTATCGTCGCGGGCGGTGGACACCCAAAGATAAGGAACGATCACAGGATCATAGCTCCAATGAGATCCCTGAAGAACCTGCCAGGTATTGTCGAACCTGCCCTCCAACGCAACCATGTAGCAACGGACGTGCTCGTCCTCCTTGCTGACACGGTGACGTACCACCTCCGCGGTGTTTGGAAGCCTCGGCATCGTCACTGGCCTACGCGACCGCCACCAAACAAGGATCTGGTCAACAACGGGCTGCCTCCTCATCAACCTACGTCCACCAGAAGGTAGCACCTCCCAATACCAGCCCGGCGGAGCCCAGTCCCAAACATGGCCCTGATCAAGCATGCCTCCACCACCGAGTCGACGACGACGAGGATGCGGGATAGGCATCGTCGACGTCGATGCGGGAACTACTTCTATATATAGTTAAATAAAGTAGTTTTATTAATTAAATTAACTAGTTCAACTACTAAGCACTTACTATAAATAAATAAAGTAGCACTTACTAAAAATAAACTACTTCTATATATAGTAAAATAAATTGGTTTATTAAATCAACTAGCTAGTTCAACTATATATGAAGCACTTACTATAAATAAAATAAAGTAGTACTTACTAAAAATAAACTAGTTTAACTATATTTCTATTATTTTTCTAACTAATTATATTAAACATTTTCTCTTCTTATTTTTTTTCCTTTTTCCTCTATTCTAGAAAAAAATAGAAATTTTTTCTTCTTCTCCTCTATTCCTTTCTTCTTCTCCTCTTCCTTTTCTTATTTTTTCTTCTTCTTATTTATTTCTCCTCTTCTTCCTCTTCTTATTTCCTTTTTCCTCTCATTATTTTTCTTCTTCTTCCTTCTTAAAAATAGATGAAGTAGTATTGCTTGTTTTTTTAAAATAATGTTCAAATAGAAATTTTAGAAAAAAAGTAAAGGTTTTGCCTAATTCATTCTTCATATGAATATTATCGGGGAGGGGGTATATCGACCCCCACCTCCCCCCACGTGTTGA
>NC_057807.1:690021665-690023157 GCF_018294505.1 Triticum aestivum | reverse complement strand
GGTCGGCGTCGGCGTCGTCGGGGCGGCAACTGCGAGATGAGAGTGAAAATTTCCCAAGTGTGAACTTATATAGCAAAGCCTTTAGTCCCGGTTCGTGGCACCAACCGGGACTAATACACCCTTTGGTCCTGGTTGGTGCCACCAACCGGGACTAAAGGAGTGGCATTGGTCCCGGTTGGTGCCACGAACCGGGATCAAAGGGTGGCATTGGTCCCGATTCGTGGCACCAACCAGGACCAATGGCCTTGCACACCGGCGTGGTGGTGGGAGTTTAGTCCCACCTCCCTAGTTGAGAGCGCCCCGCACCTGTTTATAAGCTCTGCTGCCTCTTCCCACTCGAACTCCTCTGAACTGCAGGCCTATGTGCCTAATCTAACACTGCTTTGCCTGTGGGCCTGCTGGGCCTTCTGCGGGCCTGAATTCTGGCACATGTTAGGTTTCTAGTCGTATTCAGGCCATGGGGGCCCAGTAGGAGGCAAGTTTTTTGTTTTTTTTGTTTTCTTTACTTATTGTTGTTGCTTCCAATCCTGGCCAATTTTTGTTTTTTTTGTTTTCTTTCTTGCTTTATTTATTTTATTTTGTTTCTACTTACAACAAAATACTTATTGTTGCTATTTTTATTTTTATTCCAATTTTTTTGTTTTGTTTTCAGTATTATTTATTTTCTTTTGTTTTTTTCTTTATTTTTTAATTATTTTTGCTTTTAGTTTTAGAAAAATTATAAACTTTCTGTTAGTGCCGTTAGTTTTCAAATTTGAAAACACTTTTTTTCTTTCTAGCTTTATTTATTTTATTTTGTTTCTACTTACAACAAAAAGTGAAGACTTCCTCCACAATTATTATGATGATACCATGCCAACTTTCAACATTTTTGTAGTTCATTTGAAATGCATGTTGTAACAGACAAGTTTCCGTATGAAATCCTGATACTTCGAAAGAGATTGTCCGTTTTATACACAAAGTGCATCCAGTTTTTGCCGTAACCCTCTCAACTTTCTTGCATATACCATGCCAAAATAAAAGAGAGGTGCAATGCTCACTGCTTAGCTTCAGGCCAACATGCAGGTGAGCACTGCGCTTCTCCCTTCATCGTCTCTACACTCAGGGCTTATAAACCGTTGCGAGTGCCTCTCGCTTGGCGATGTGGGACTAAAAAACAGCTGCAGAAAAAATCAACTAAAATACTCTTTTACCGGTTCAAGCCACGAACCGGTACTAAAAGGTGCTCGTGGGGCCCCAGCATTAAAACCTGTACCAAATAAAATGCCTTTGTAACAACCTTAGAACCGGTACTAAAGGAATCTACTAAAAAGCTTTTATAAACCTCTAGTATTATTGAAACTAAAATTATATAGAATTTTGTTACAAACTTTAATAGCAAAAAGAATTATCATAAAAGAAAATAAATAAGTAATTAGAATATTAAAAGCAAAAAGAATTATCATAAAAATAAATAAATAAGTAATTAGAATTTTGTTACAAACTTTAATAG
>NC_057807.1:690019371-690020952 GCF_018294505.1 Triticum aestivum | reverse complement strand
AAATAAATAAGTAGTTAGAATTTTGTTACAAACTTTAATAGCAAAAAGAATTATCATAAAAGAAAATAAATAAGTACTTATCGTAAAAGAAAATAAAAGAATTCTACATTATTTAGCCGTTGGTCCCGGTTCGAGCCACCAACCGGGACCAATGGTGGTGGGCCAGGAGCGAGGCCCATTGGTCCCGGTTCGTCCCGCCAACCGGGACCAAAAGGTCCACGTGGCCCGGCCGGCCCCCGGGGCTCACGAACCGGGTCCAATGCCCCCATGGGTCCCGATTTTGGACTGAACCGGGACTAATGGGCTGACCCGGCCTGGACCTTTGCCCCCTTTTCTACTAGTGTTGGTGGGCACTGGCCTGCCTACAATCAAGTTTGCGAAGTCCTTGGCGAGAGGGTGTTGTCTAGAGTCCGGCCAAGCTCGGCGGCGGCGATGATGGTGCAGGTGTATGCGGACACTGGCGACAAGGATGAGGAGAACGGTTCAGTTTGTTTCTTTTGGTGCATAGGTTGATTTTTTTTAAAAGGAGGTTATGCCCCGGCCTCTGCATCGGATAGATGCATGTGGCCACTTTATTAACTCAAGTGCAACAAAATAAAAAGTCTGGTCTGCAAAGTACATCTAACAAAAGGAGCAAAATAAAAAAAATAAACAACTCAAAGCCACAACCGGCTGGACGAAAGGACATTAAGGACCTATCCTATTACGCGACCGCCATCCAAACCGGTTGAAAATAGCCCATGCTATCATCTCGCACTGGTTGCACCCAGTAGTCAGCTGCTCCTAGGAGCCCGTAGGAGTGAGTAACCACCACGTACGGATCTATGCCGTAGCCCTGAAGAAAGTGCATAGGTTGATGGATGGGTAAATTGCTTAAGGTGTTGCATGCTGGCATACCTTTTCTCAAAGCATACTCCTAATTATGGTCACCGACAGACCATCCTCTATTCCATCTTTTCAGTTCCTACAAGAAAGGAATCCTCTTACGTACGCTTGCTCTTCTTCCAAGCAATGTACTGTATGAGGTAGTACATTATCTCAAAATATACAAGTGATTCAGTACTTCAGCTAGCTCCTACAAGATCTGTCGTCCCTTGCTCTACCTGTAAGGAACGTACAAACAAAAGTACTGTACCTAGGGATCTTGTTCTTCTTTCAGCTCCAACAAGAGAAGCTAGTACTGGAGAGTTAGAGCTATTACGAAGCAGAAGCAGAAACAGTTTGGCCACCCATCCTACAGCCAAGTTGGAGGAAAACACATCCTCGTGCATTTGGCTGCAAGCCTAGTGCACAGCTTTCCGTTCTAATTAAGGTATGCATCAATGTTATAGATTATTTAACCACAGTAACTTCCATAATTGGTTTCCGAGCGAGGCTTGCATCTCTGCTTACGGTAGATAAGTTAATCAAGTGTCTGCCATTTCTTTTAGTAATGCTTCCAAGGAGGATAGTATGATCAGTGGCACCTTAATTATCAGCTGAATCAAGATCATCAATAAGCGATCCAAAAAGCCAACTACATAACCATCCGTGAACCAGCAGGTAATGATCAATCTTCTTCTCTCTACCATTTTAGTTCTG
>NC_057807.1:689999653-690019107 GCF_018294505.1 Triticum aestivum | reverse complement strand
GACATGTCCTTTTTTTTTTGCGAAAACTAAGACATGTCCTTTTTTTTTGGAAGCACTCACCTGGTGCTACTTTTGGAATGGTAAAATTAGTGTGGCTGTATGTTTTAGTTCAAAATTTGAGCTAAATACCAGTTACCATGCAAATTTTACACTCATTCCGAACAACCACTTTGAAGAAGAAGAAAAATCCCTTGGAAGAAGACGAAATAATATCTTACTAGTAGCTCCTCTCTAAACATGTATTGGATAAGGAAGTCATTGGATTTACCATTCAAACCCGCAAAAAAATGGATTTTACCCATTCAGTTATATAAGTTTTTCTTTTAAAGGAGGAAGACCCCCGCCCCTACGTCATAACGATGCATGCGGCAACTGTATTAAATTCAGTAATATATGTGTATCCTACAATACCCTTCCATCTTATATGTGTATATACTCTATTGATCTGTACATTAGTTTTTCATCTCTTCTTTGCAAACAATAGTGGTGAATGTGCCACCAATGTTGTTTCAAAGAAGCTTAGCACCCAAAATTGTGTTCGCCACCTGTGTCAATTACAAAATAGTTGCTTTGGTCGATCTTTGTCAACCTTTTCTCTTTTTGTTTTGTTTAAATCCCATGTTGAGTTTGTAGTTACACACTACTGAAATTACAACCTACGTCGAGTGCCGGAAATACTCGGCAAAGCCTTTGCCAAAATTGTTCTTGGCAAAAAGTACCCGGCATACAGATCTCATGCAAACAGAATTTTACCGAGAGGGCCACACGTCTGGCACTCAGCAAACAGTTTTTCGAGAGCCAAACAGAGCCTCTTAGCAAAATAAAACTGATTCACGAACAACAGACGGAGATGGCAGTTGCCACTTGGCGCAACTTTTCGGAGAGCTAAGGAACACCTCTCGGCAACAACAATAAGCACATTGCTACAACGTGTCCGTCGGACGCATGGCCTAAGCTAAGCCCAGACTTTGCCGAGAGCCTGCTTGGCAAAGCGATCAAATAGGAAACTGCCACGTGTCCACCACCTGATATACGGACCCCACGGCATACGCCGAGTCCTGCTTTGCCGAGAGGCATACTCGGCAACGCAAACGAATTGCAAACTGCAGCGTGTCCACCACCTGACAGGCGTGTCCCACGTCCGATGCCGAGCATGTGATTTGCCGACAGCTATTCTAGGCAAAGTAAACGAGTAGGAAACTGCCATGTGTCAACAACCTAACAGGCGGGTTCCACATCATACGCCGAACCCGTGCTTTACCGAGAGCTATTCTCGGTAAAGGAAACGAGTCGGAAACTGCCACGTGTCTTCTTTGCCGTGTCTTCCTCTCGGCAACATCACCTCTTTGCCGTGAACATGTGTTTGCTGAGTACTATCCTCGGCGTATATGTGTTTGCCAAGTGTCCGTTGTTTGGCTCTCGCCGAAGGGCCCGACACTCGGCGTATAAGGAAATTCCAGTAGTGACATATTGTAAAATGCATAGGTGGTAATTTCTCCATGCGTATTTTTTTTCATAGGATTGAATGTGCTTAATAACTAGCTGATAAGAAGTAGGAAGTTGTATGATAAATATTCATATGGCTGTGTGCACCAACCCATGCAATGGCTGCGCTTTTCCCTTTTTGAAAAAAATACGATAATCATTTTATAAACATGTGAACATGACTTTGTTCTCGTTGCCATTGGATAACTTTACTGAATTATGGACTGTTGATATCGACAGGGCTTCGGAGCTATAGAATAAATCTAGTCAGCAGATATGGGGAAGTTGGTCCAAGTACTTAATGAATGGGAAATCCAGCTGCTTGTGCTCCTAAGTTTTACACTACAAGTGTTCCTCTTCTTTACTGGTGGTCTTCGGCGACGACGCACCAATGCACTCCTCAGGTTTTCTATGTGGGTTGCATATCTAGGGGCAGATTTGGTAGCAATTTATGCCCTGGGGTTCCTATCAAGGCACAAGGATGACATCTGTGGAAATGATACATTAACGGAAGCACATCCACTTGCTTTCCTCTGGACACCTTTCCTCCTCATGCATCTTGGTGGGCAGGACACAGTCACTGCATTCTCCATTGAGGATAACAACTCGTGGTTAAGGCATCTGTTGAATCTGGTGGTTCAGGTTGGTGTGGCTTTGTATGTGTTCTGGCAGTCCACCATGGGTCGCCGACACCATAGCGTGCTTCTTCCGGGGATATTTGTGTTTATTGCTGGAATTATCAAGTATGGGGAGAGGACATTGGCGCTCATGTATGGGGACCTAAAGAATACTAGCCACAATACCATTGGAAATGAAAACTATGAGGAGCTGTATAGGCCTGCGGATATTGGTAGATATCAAAGCAACGAGGACTTGGATAAGCTTGCGGATCATGGTGAATATGGTGGCATTTTTGCTTCTTGCTTGCAGTCAGCACCAGGTATTCGGGAGCTCTTTGCTGGGCGCACCACGCACCAGATGGAAGATCACCACCGAGAGGTATTGACATCCCCAATCCATATGGACCATTTGCCCAAGTTGCTGGAGGTTGAGCTTGACTTGATGTATGATGATATCTACACCAAAGCCATGGTGCTTCAGACAAGGAGTGGCATTATATTCCGGTGTCTATCTTAGGTATCTATGGGGGCTGCATTAATTCTCTTCAGCGTAGGAGTGGTGATCAATAAGCGGAGATATAGTAGAGCAGACCTTGCGATCACATATGTGCTATTCATAGGAGGCCTCTGTATGGAAGTTTGTTCAATGTTTATTTATTTGATGTCACCATGGACCTTGGCATGGTTGGAGGCTCGAAATTGTCGTGGGCTTGCTCGCATATCCTCGTTTCTTCTGTCCAGCAACATTGGACGGCCCGACAGAAGGCCGTTGTGGTCGAATTCGATGGGGCAATATAATTTCCTGTGGTATTTGGGTTGTGATCATCAATCAAGGCTATCCAAGTTAGTGAAGAAAGTGGCAAGAATGATTGCAAGTCTAGTAGTCAGCCATAAGAAAAAAATAAAGCCATTGCTGTGGATGAGCAAGTTATTGGACACTAATTATGTTGAGGTGGATAAGGAGATCATGGACTCACTTATACGGATAGTCAGCCAGTACAATCCAGATGAATCAAGCATGGACCCCAAGGATTGGCCAATGCTTGGTCCGTTGCTCAATAAGTTACTACCAGACTTTGGTGCAAGTTTCGGTTATGCTATTGTGTGCTTCCATATATTCACAGAGGCACACCTAAGCAGTCATTCCCTTCCGGACCAAGATATTGTTTTGGTGAGTGCTTGTCGGAAGTTGTCCAACTATATGTTGTAACTTCTGGTCACGTACCCTGAGATGTTGCCGATCAGTGGTACCACAGAACCCACCTTGTTATTCTTTCTTCAGAAAACTATTGCACATGTTTCCTACGGCAGTGCCAGACTGCCAGTGCAGACATTTTTCCTATGGTCAACAAGGTGTTGGTAGACTTGGGGTTACCTCAAGTCAGTTTAACTGGCGTAGAAACATTGAAGGAGATGCGAGATTTATGGACGAGGATTCTCATCTATTGCGCTGGCAAGTCTCGTGCAGAGCTGCATGCGGCACAACTAAGTAGAGGAGGGGAGCTTCTCACATTTGCTTGGTTGTTCATGGCCCACAAAGAACTAGGGGATGTTGGTCGGGCCTTCAATTTCAATTATGTAAGCCCGCCCCGACCACGTCCAATACCACCCCCACCAGTATCGTTGTTCACCCCGGGCACAGGAAGGGCAATCCCTCTTTGGCGGGGAGCTCCTAACCGGCGCCTTAAGCGCCGGTTCAGGAAGCTGGCGCTCACAGCCGCGCCTGCTGTGCCGGCCCACGACACGCCTTCTATACACAAGAAAAAATACCATCTATACCACAAAAAATCCCATAAAAAGTATTGCTCCCTTCATGATTCGACCACGCAACCTCTACTACATGTTCCAATGGACTAACCACTAGAGAAATCAATCGATCAAGGATATTTTCAGCGCGCACCAATTAAGAATAACTAAAGTCGCGCTATTTATTGCGCACAGATTTTGAAAAACGTAATTTTTTCGGGACGAAATTTGAAAATTCACAGATTTCAAAATAATCACGAATTGAAAAGGTTAACGAACTAAAAAAATCATTGATTTTAAAAAGTTCATCAATTTTGAAAAAATAGTTCATCAATATCAAACAGGTTCGTTTGAATTTGAAAAATGTTCATAGAATTTGAAAAAAAGTTCATCGAATTTGAAAAAAGTTCGTCGAAATATAGAAAAGGTTCATCGAAATCTAGAAAAAGGTTCATCAAATTTGAATAAGTTCATGGAATTTAAAAAAAATGTATTTTTCATTTTTTGTTAGTGATTTCAAAATGTGTTCATAGTTTTAAATTTATACACATTTTCAAATTTTGTTCACAATTTTAAATTGTTCAGTGTACATCAAAAAATGTTCAATGGGTATTTAAATGGTTTTTCAGCGTATATCACAAAATTGTTCAATGTGTAGTTAAAAATTGTTCAGATTATATTACAAAAATGTTCAATGTATAAAATTTGTTCATCTTATAAAAAAAATATATAAATATGTTTTAAACTAAACCACAAAAATGTTTGCTGTGCAGTTAAAAATTGTTCATCGTACACCGAAAAAAATGTTCATTGTATATTTGAAAATCGCTCGTCGTATATAAATTTTTGTTCATGTTCTCAATAATTGTTCATGTTTTAAAAATTGATGGAATTTTAAAATTTTAAAAAGTTCACCAACCATAAAAAAAGTTCATCAAGATTAAAAAAAGTCATCAATTTTGGAAAAAAAGTTCATCGATTTGAAAAAGAGTTCACGGGATTTCAAAAAACGGTTCACGAATTCGAAAAAGTTCATAAAGTAGGAAAAGGTTCATCGATTTTGAAAAAAAGTTCATTGATTTGAAAAAGATTTCACGGATTTTCAAAAAGGGTTCACGAATTCAAAAAAAGTTCATCATTCTGAAAATAGTTCATAGAATTTTAAAAAAAGTTCACGCAATTGAAAAATAAATACAGAATGGGAAAAAGAAAAAAGAAAGAAAAGTAAAAAACTGTTCCAAAAAAAAAACGGTTCCCAAAAGTGGGGGATTCCGCGACCGTGACAAAAAATAAACCAAACATGACAGAACTGGACACATATGTAGGCTTATCGTAGTGGTTGGTTCGCTGCTGTTTGAACCTAGAGATCCTAAGTTCGAACCCTGCCTCGGACACCATTTTTTGCTTTGATTCAGTTTGAACAGAATTAACAAAAAAGACAATGGGCCGGCCCGGCGCAGCAGGGGGGTGTGCGCCCGATTGCATAATGTACTGTAACGGGCGCAGCGGGCGCCCTTTAGGGTTTGCCTCTTTGGCGCTCCAGGCGCCAGTTATAGGGGAATTTGCTAACGCGCCTGCAGCGCCCCCGCGCTGGGCCGGCCCATCTAGAATTGAATTCGCAATCAATTTTGTTAGAAGGTGCACACAGTGAGAGTTGAACTTGCGATCATGCTTTCATCTACGATGACAGTAACCACTACGCCATCGAAATACTAGTGACATATAACTTGTTTTATTTTCTTTGTTCTCTACAGCCGCGGGAATACCCTGGTTTTGGGAAGCTTCTCGAAGCTCCGGCCAGCCGACGGGCAAATGTTATTTGGTGCTTGCGTTGAGCATGAATATGATTGAATCATGTTTATTGTTGTTCTGTTTACATGAATAATTGTTTTTCTGTATACATGAATAAAACCTTTTATGGACATACATCCAATGTGAATGATTTATTGAATCTCGATCGTAGTGATACACATATTCATAATAATGATGTCAAAAGTTGCAAAGTTGATAATGATAGTGCAACATACTTGTGGCACTGCCATCTACATGCCGAAAAGCTTGTAGAAACAGATGTAGTCGCCGCCGTCGTCATAGTCGCGCACCCCGCCGGTGCCACCCCGTCCCTGTTGCAACCCTGCCCAGGGTCGCCGACGCGCGGCGACGCACTGGACGGCCCGGCCTTTGCCCTCATCTCGCTGTCGAGGACGATGACGCCGCCCTCCTCGCGGCCGCGTCGCCTGGCCGCTCGCTGGGCCTGGAGCTGCGCGTACGCCTGGCGCTAGCGGCGCACCTGCTCGCGGATGTAGTCCTCCTTTGCCCATTTCAGGGCGGCCTGCTACCTTTTGAGCGTTGCGTTGGTTTTTCCTTGAAGAGGAAAGGGTGATGCAGTAAAGTAGCGTAAGTATTTCCCTCAGTTTTTGAGAACCAAACTATTTTCAGCTCTCATGATTTTTTATAGAATTCGATGAACTTCTTCCAAGTTTGATGAACTTTTTTTCAAAATTGATGAACTTTTTTCAAATTTGATTAACTTTTTATTAAATTCAATGAACTTTTTAAAAATCCGATCAACTTTTCTAAGATCCGATGAACTTTTTTAAAAATTTGTGAACTTTTTCCAAATCCGATGAACATTTTTTCAAATTTTATCTAATTTGAAAAGAGTCCATCGAAAAATGAATAGGGTTCATCGATTTAAGAAGAGTTCATGAATTTGAAAAAAGAAATAGAAAATGAAAAATGGAAAAACGAAAAGAAGAACAATAAAAGAATGAAAAGGATGTAAAATGTCAGATCTCCCTAACTGGCCGAGTGGTTAGTGCATTGTACCGCGGAACAGGAGGTCACTTGTTCGAATCTTCTCGCGCGTGACATTTTTTCCCGTTTATTCCTTTCGGTCGAGCCCCCGTTTTGGGCCGGCCCAACAACACGGTAGCCCCTGTTTATCCCCGGTTATTCCTTTCGGTGCTCCGGAACTCCTAGGTAGCGCCGAAGGCGCTGACTAAGAGCTCACCATAGTAAGAGCATCTCCAACAGGTGCACAAAAATTTCGCGCCCTCAAATAGTTTTAGCGCGGCACTGTAGCACTTTTAGTGTGCCGCACCCAACATTGCTTTAACAGAGGCCAAAAAATGCGCGCCCAAAAGAACACGCAGTGTAAATTGTGAAGCGCGCACAATCTGGCACCTTAAATTTATAGCTTTTGATAGCATTTTTTAGCCCGTGTGCCCAACCCTATTTTGCGCGCGCACTATTTTGACAACTTCTGCTGGAGTTATCCGGCGCCTAAAAAACTTGAATTTTAGCGCGCAGCCCAGTTTTTAGGTGCCTGTTGGAGATGCTCTAATGGCGAACTAGCTGCCCGCGAAGTAATGAAAGCTGGCGAAGAAAGACTCTTGACCAAACTGTTCTAACGCGCACTTGACTTTGCATGGCCTTCGATTCATGACTAGCAGAACGACGAGCTGAGAAAAAAGTTGCCCAGCTCGGTGAACAAGCGAACCAATCGTTGCCCCCATTCCATGTGTCTAGCGTCGTCGCGAATCATCCGGGCGGGACGGTGCCTGGTTATAATGATCTTGGAGATTACCTGCCTGACGATGCACATTTTGATTTCTTGGAGGTGGACGAACACAAATACGTGTACCGGAAGCCTCTCGTTAAAGATGAAAGATCTCTATCAACGATGATGCGAAGATTCCATGATTGGTATATGAAAATCTGCAGAGAGTCTGAGGGGAGGAATATTTTGACGCTGAGAGTTAGAGAGGAGCATGACCTCATTGGAATTGAACTATTGAATGTTCCCTTTGAGGAGTTCTTCGAGTTTTTCAATCTAAAGGCCCTCGATAAGTTAATGATCACTTGCTACTGCCTGTAAGTAGTACTACTTCTGTCATTAAGTCTCTATATATAGGTCAGCTCTTTCATTGCATGTATTTTTAATTATTCTCACTATATTATGTAGATTGAAGATCGCAATTGAAGAAAAGACAAATCGGTGATATTGGGTTTGTTAACACAAATCTCATAGATGCATATATGGTTAAATTTCAGGCCAAAGATACCGAGGCCAAGCTGCTACAATCGTTTGTATTAAATCAAAACAAAGCTATAATACTCTTCCCTGACGAATTCAAGTGAGTGTTATTTTCTTGTGCATATTCGGGTTCCCTTATTAGTCGAGGATATAGCAATGTAATTGATGAGTTATGCATGCGTGCGCAGGTTCCACTATATTCTCCTAGAGATTAAGCTTGAACAGGGACTAGTAACCGTCTTAGACTCGAGACGAAAAGATCCCTCGGAGTATGCGGTCATGAATGCAATTCTAGAGAAGTAATGTAAATCGATCATTATCGCACCATATCGGCAACTTTGTTCATTTCATGATATCAAGTAATTGTTTTCTTTGTCTGGCAGGGTTTGGAATAAATTCACCTCAAAAACTCTGGGACTGCCGAATAAGCTGCAATTTAGACACCCGAAAGTAAGTACTATAGTAGCATATATGTTCCACGCATCTGCTAGTGATTCAAGCGCTAGTTTCATCAATACCATTTAGCATGCTTGCTAATTATCAGTTTGATTGACCTCTATTTCTTGTAAAGTGGTTGTGGCAGGAACAAGGAAATAATTACTATGGATACTACATTTGCGAGTCCATCCGCCACACGACCTGTGAGCGGGGCTACTCTGACAAACAATATGAAGTGCGTAAATAATAATATTCACAATTTTATTTTATTACCATCATTTGTGTTCAGTTTCATTTATTCATATATATGTATTGACCTTCTTCAAATTAGATATTCCAGATGCGGGATGAACTCCTACCACCAGATCATATGCGAGGAATTCAAGAGGAATTGGCGGCATTCTTTCTTGACCACGTGATCGCTAAAGACGGAGAATACCATGTGAACCCTGATCAGTTCGTCTTTAATTAGGAGATTACATTGTAAGAGATACTTATATTGTATATATGTAGCCAGTAGCGTCGGATAGATATATGAGCCTTGTTGTTCGACCAATCTCTCAGAGAAGGAGAGGTGGTCGATATTACTTCTCTCTGTATGCATATGTTCATGACGATCTTCTGTTTCCTTCATTTGCTTACTAGCTAGCGTGTCTAGTCCTCTCTATACATATAATACGTAGCGTCGACCAAGCACACGGAGATAAGAGAGGACACTTCTCTGTATTAATTAGCTAGCTAACACAATATATGAAACACCTAAATTAACCCCCGAAAACCCCCTAAACCCCCTCCCCTTTTTTTAAAAAAAACACAGCACCTGAAATGCTGACGCGTGGATGCCTATTGGTCCCAGTTAGTGCCACCAACCGGGACGAAAGGGCCTCCTGCCTGGGCTCGCCGCACCGGCCACGTGGAGGCCCATTTGTCCCGGTTCGTGTAAGAAACGGGACTAAAGGTCAAGGGCATTAGTACCGACACTTTAGTCCTGGTTCAAAAACCGGGACAAATGACCCTTACGAACCGGGACAATAGGCCCTTTTTGTACTAGTGCCTCTATCATGGTTGTTCTCATGATCTCAAAACAAATTATCTTGGATGAGATGATTGACCAAACCTGAAACTTTCAGGTGATTGTGTGTTAGCAGTTCTGTAAGATACTAGATTAGAGTGAGCACCCTGTTTTTGTTTTCCTTTCATTTTGGTAACTCATTTTTGAACTGGGATCTCTCAACAAACACAACTAGTTACTCTCTTTTGTTTAGTTGAAGGTTTTATACTGCTCGTTGCCTCGGTTGCTGACCGAAAGATGTTAAAATAGTTATTATATGAAATTCAACTAAAGTCAACATTTTTGTGTCTTGCCCGTGCGAAGGAAAGGGTTGACGACTAGTGCTACTAATAAATCTTGTGCTCAGCTCGAGTATGTCAACCTAGAGCCACCTAAAATATGCTTCGTTTTTTACATTACTCTGTTCTTTTGATGTTGTTGAGCACAAGTGCATTGCTTTTTCTCTCGGTTTTCTTTCATGTCTAGAAACTTGGCTCTATTGTACCTATTGCCAACTAACCTAACAAATTAATTAAGTGTAGTTGATTATCTTCTGCTCAAAAATTGTGCTGCTGTAATGTTGTATGATAATGTTGCAAGGGTACTAATTGGTCCCTTCTGCTACTTATTAGAGACGGGGGGAGGCCGCCATCGCAGGCTGCGCTCTGCCACACCGGAGTACGAGTTGGATGCTTTCAAGTTCTTCAGTATCATACTTGAGAATTCATCCAGGAGACAGGTATGTAAAAGGAGAGATCTCCCCTTCACCCATCTCCTTATAATTACTCTGTTGTTTGCTACATCACTCCTTGTCCCATGCTGCAGAGGCTGCCCGACACTTTCATGAAGATGTTAGACGGCCAACGGCCAAGGAATGTGAAGCTGCGACAGGCCAGCAGCGGGATTCATAGGCATTGGGATGTGCAACGGGTGATCAAGTACGACCACATGTACCTGTGTTGTGGCTGGGAGGAGGTCTACCATGCCTACGACTTGTGGCACGGGTACTTCCTTCTCATTACGTACGACGGCAACAATATGTTCACCATGAAGGTGTTCAACACGACTATGTGCCGCATGTGCTACCAGGACGACAACGATGCCAGTATGTCCCACCTCTTTTTCCTCTACATTTGGCTTTGTCTCACATCGATTGTTAAAGGTCATTGTTGCATTTAGTCAAGAAATGGGAGCAACAGCAGCTACTCTGGCTACAACCAAAGCAACATCGACTCTGGCTACTTCAAAAGCAGCAGCGAGGATGATCCGGAATGGAGTGGGGAGGAAGTGAAGTAGAGTGGGGATGAGGAGGTGCAGCCTAATCTGTCTGACGATGACCTCACGATGGTGGTGGCTGAAGAAGGCAAGGGTATGGTGTTGGCTGACGATGGGCAAGAGATGGTGGTGGCTGACGATGACCTAGCGATGGTGCTGCCTAAAGATGGCCTCGCGATGGTGGTGGTGCCTGACAATGCCCTTGTGATCCCACAGCCGGACGACATGACCATGCCAATTGTGGTAGAAGACTACATCCCACAGCCTCGCCGCTCTAAGCGCATCAGGATGATGAAGGAGAAGGAGAAGAAGGAGGAGTGAAGTATGTCAGGTATGTCAGATCTCCAAAATGATCTAGATTTAGCTTTGTTTCCTCCGTAATGACCTAAGTTAGCTCTAATATGCTAAGTTATCTCGAATATGCTTAGTTACTTAGGTTTGCTCAATAATTACATACACTTAGCTTACTTATGTAAAAAACGGGATAATTAGCTTACTTAGGTTTGAAATGGCATAACAATCTTGGTAACCTCATATATGTCATATAGTTAGCTTACTTTCCTTGAAAATGACATCATAAGCCTAATTAGCTCCAAAATGATCAATTTTACTGAAGTTAGCTTCAAAATACCTAAGTTAGCTCTAAAATGGTAAATTAGCTCGAATATGCTTAGTTACCTGGGTTAGCTCAAGAAAGACCTATACTTAGCTTACTTATGCCAAAAATGGCATAATATGCTTAGTTAACTCATAAATTGCTAGGTTAGCTCCAAAATGACCAATTTTACCTACGTAAGCTCCAATATTATACATTTAACCTAGATTAGCTCTAAAATGACCATGTTTACCTAGGTTAGCTCCAATATGATCCATTTTACCTAGGTTAGCTCCAAAATGACATATTTACCTAGCTTAGCTCTAAAATGACCTACACACTTAGCATTTTTACCCAGCTTAGCTAAACAATGGTATTTTTACCTACCTTAGTTAGAAGAAGAAAATGATAAAGAAGAGGAGAGAAGAAAAAGAAAGAGAAGCTAAATTCTTCTTCTTCTTCTTCTTCTTCTTCTTCTTCTTCTTCTTCTTCTTTTTCTTCCTCCTTTTCTTCTTTTTCTTCTAGCTAGTCTTCTTCTTCTTCTTCTTCTAACTTTCATCTTTCCCAGTTTGCAGATTTGCTTTAGATGAGGAAGCTTGCATTGATGGAGTCCTCTCTTCTCCTTATGTTTCCTTTTTGTTTATGGAAACTTGTTGGAAACTTCTTTAGGATATGTATGTCTATATGGATAAGTTGTTGGAAACTTGTTTTCGATATGTATGTATATATGGATATGTTGTTGGAAACTTCTTGTTGGAAATCATTGTATGTTTCTTATGTTGTTGGAAAGTTATTGTTGGTATGCTTGTTGAAATTACTTTAAAATGTGTTTTTAAATATATATATATATATATATATATATATATATATATATATATATATATATATATATATTTGTGTGTGTGTGTGTGTGAAATTTTGTCAAAGTGAATGAATTCCAAAAAAAGGGCTATACAGGCACTTTGCCGTGTGCCAACAGATGGCAAAGAGCTTTGCCATCCGCCAGTAGATGGCAAAGAGATTTGCCACACTACTAGGAAAAGGCATGCTAGTGGCGCACCAGTTTTGCCTAGTAATGGCGCACTACTGGTGCGCCGCTAGCATCACGCCATTAGAATTAAATTCTAATGGCGCACAACTGGTGCGCCATTAGTATCTGGTGTTCTAATGGCGCACCAAGCAGTGCGCCATTAGAATTGCCTACGATGCGCCATTAGAATTCCTCCCAGGGGGCCATGTGTACCCATGTGCTTTGGCTTTCTAATGGTGCACCAGTGGATGATGCGCCATTAGTGTGCTTATTACAGTGCGCCATTAGTGTCTTGTGTGGTGCACCATTAGTATTAATATTAGTTTTTTTCTGATTTTTTCACAGGTTACAAAATATATTATTTGACAGAATATAGACAGCACCACACAGCAACAGCAGATTCATCGAATACAATAGAAGGTAAGTCTGCGAATACAATTCATCATATTAGTCTCCGAATACAAAAGACAAAACGGAGATAGAACATTACAAGTCTTGGAGACCGCGAGTAGCGAGTTTGTCTTCACATTACAAGTCGATATCGATCATCTAAACTACCATCACATAGAAGAGAGCTTCGGTCATCACGATGAGCATCATCGCGATGAAACTGGTCTTCACCCAGTTCCTCCAATGCTCCCTCCTCTCTCCCGCTAGATAGCGGGCGTATCTAGATTCCGCCTCCGCTCTAGTGATGTACCCTTTGTAACTGTTACCGCTGAAACGGTGAACCTGTCTCCGACACTCCTCCCAGTCATCGTAGACTCCGGGAACCTTACCCTTGTACACGACATATGACGGCATCTCTATGCACAAGCCAGACAACAGACAATACATAAGCAATATATAAGTATGCAACAAAAGGATCGGAAGAGAAAAGCAAGACATTAATAGCACGATTCATGGTCCTACTAATAAATAGCATCTATTACATCTAAGTTGAACGACTGTCCAAACCAAAGAGACATACAAGTTCATTAAAGGTTAATTACAACATGAGCTAATCGATGTTTCAGAACTACAAATAGCATCACTACTTTCGACTCGACTCATGGGACCGGAGCGTGGATGAAGCCGCCGTCTTTCATGATGGTCATGAAGTCACGGGCGTTGTCAGCATGCATTTGAAGTGTTGTGTCTATCTCATTGTTGGACGGTTGCTCTCTAAGGTAGAACTGCCCCGAGGTACGAAGGACATCTTGATGGATGATTTATGCAAACTCCGACTGGATGCGAAAGAATTCTTGTCGGAGGTCCGCGTCCTGGATTTCCGCCAAGCTTGCGGCCCAATCTTTGACATTATTTGGTAGCAGAAGGTGATTATGGTCCCGTACGATCGCCCTCATGTGATGGAGGGCGTAGTAGGCATCCTTCTGACCGCCAGGCGGCTGCTTGACGCAGGGGAACATCGTATTGTGGGTGAACACGTGCCTGCCGTACCTATGAACTGGCCTCTTAAAGGTGCCTCCAGATGTGGCGTAGCCGGGGAGAGCATCATCAAGAACTTTCTTGATATTTGTGTAGTCTATCTTGGAGTCATGGTCCGCGTCGAAATACGTGGCCGTGGAATATTTCGGGCTTAAGAGGATGAGTGTGTAATGTGTGTCACTGCATAGAACACGGAATGTTAGAAAAAAAGAACGATCGAAATCTAATAAATCATATGATACGGGGCGGTGAGGGGATGACTTACTCGGGAAAGTAAGGCACGAGGAAGTTATCCTTATCTGGGTTTGCCAGAATGACGCCTTCGAGGTGTGAACTTGCGACTTGCCGGTCCCCAGCGCTGCCCAAGATCTTGGAACGCATGTAGAAGGGGTCGACTATCATGATGTGTGGGGTCTTGTCTCGAATGATCCGCATCTCCAAACTCAGCGAAAACAGCCGAACGAAGGTGTAGTGCAGCGGATGAAGATTAAACATAGCAAAGATGTCATCAAACCGCAGGACGATCGTACCCCCGATGGCGCCATCCACAAAGCCCTTTTCCTTTGGCACCTTGGCCACGAAAACCGGGTATGCCACATCTTTCTGGGAGAGACGCTGCTTCTCCAAAGATAGAACACTGTCATGCAAACTCCGCATAGCACCGGTTGCAGCATTGAGCATATTTGTTGGTAGCATCGCCCTACCCACCACAAGCACCCTCCTGGAGATATCCTGAGGTGAAGGTGGCCCGTCCTGAGCACGGATCATACTCGGTGCCGGCTGGCTCGCACCGGCGCCCTTGGCAGTCTTTCGTTTCTGTCCCTACTTCTTGATCTGCTATAATGGGACTGATTTTTGCTCACAGACCGCCTTCTTGAGCGTGTTGGGGCTGATAATATTTGGCACCTCAGCTATCTGAGGCTCGGTGAAGGCGGGAGCTGGAGGCGTCTCCTGAGAACTGAACGCCAGACGACGCCTGTTGCAATTGGATTTCTCCGCCGTACCAGCTAGATCGCGGTCGTCTTGGTTGGGTTCTTGAGAAGAAGGCCCGCCGAACTCGTCACTGTACCCATGTTCGGCAAAGTACTTATCGACGTTGGTAACTGTACCGTCGTCCTTGTCGTCGTCGTCCGGATCCTATGCCATATGCATGTCCGAACCTGTGCCATAGGGATGTCCGGCATGTCCGGTAGCATTGCGCCGTTCTTGCCATGGTGCGGCACCGGCACGACTGGCGGTCTTGTCTGTGGGGTGGTGTCCCTCGCCCCCAAATGAATCTGGCTCTTCGGCCAAAGCAGGGGCCAGCTTAGGTAGGCGCTGAGGGTCATCAGATCTTCTTCGTCGGCCCCGGCGGGTTGAATCGGAGGTAACCACTCGTCGCAGCCTGGCAGTACCCGAACCAGTTGAACCCTATACATGGTGGGTGGCATCGGTTTACCGTGGAACACGGGGTTACCCGGTTGAACGATATTGCCCTTGGCGACATCGACCAACTCGTCGTTCACGAAGTGCAGGAGAGTGCACGGAACGTCGGCGGTGCCCTGCAAAAACATGTAGAACGTCAGGGATGCCCAGTAAAATGCAAAAGGAGATGATGTCCTCGGCCAAGAGGCTTAATTATTTAACGTGATGATGGCGTCGAGCTCGGCTAATGTCGAGGCACCGCCAACGGCGGGCGTGCAACTGACGGAGGGGCCGCTTGCTGGCGAGGTGTCGGCCAGCGTACACCCGGGTGCATTAAGCTCCAATGCCCGTGCCGGCGCCGGAGACACCAATACCGCCGCCGCCGATGACACCAATGGCGCCGCCGGAGACACCAATGGCGCCGCCTGCGCGTTGTGCGAGTTGCTGGCCGTGAAGCTGGGAATCGGGGGCGGCCCCTGTTGGCCACCCGCAATCCACGTCGCCAGCCCATGAATCAAGGTAGGCATAATGCCGGTGAGCATCGTCCCCAGTTGTACTTGCACTTGCTCTTGGATAATCTCCAGAATCCGCGCCAATTGTGCCTTGAGTTCTTCAACCTCGCACAACTGTCTTTCCGAGCCTGTCTTTTTCTCCTTTCGCCCACCAGCGGTATAGTATGACGACCATTTTGTGGACAAGCCTTTGCCGGCCACACGACCTGCTGACGTCGGCTTACTGGGCTTATCCTTGTTTTTCATTATGTTCAACGCCCTCTTTAGAGTGTTGTCCCAAGCAGGGGTGCTCTGAGACGACCCTGTGCTACTGCTTTCAGTCTCCTTTGCCAGAACAAGCTCAAGCGCCCTGGTCTTTGGATCCGTGGTAAGCTCCTTTGTTATCGGGTCCTCCTTGTACCGGGCCCTGACAATGTTCCTGGTCTGCTGTTCACCATTGTATTTCTCGAAGCGGGGCGGTAGGCCTTGCTCGGCACGCTCCGCGTCCTCCTTGTCCCATATAGGCTCCGCCACTATGTAACCGCTGGGACCGAGTTTGTGTTCCCCTAAGTTCAACTCCCGCATTTCTTTCCCCCACTGACTTGATTCAGAGGTTGCACTGCTCTCGCACTTGATCTTGAACTCCTTGTAGTCATCTTCGCTGATCGAAGGATTTTTTGCCTTGATCTTCTCATAACTATCACCTTTATCAATCACTCTCTTCACCGCGCTTCTCCAAGTAGACAGGGCCGTGCTCATCCTCGTGAGGGCAGCACTGTTCACTTTATTTCTTGAGAGGCGTGTGTTTTCAAATTCGGCGGGGAACTTGTATCGTTCATGCAGCTTCGTGAAGAGGAGGCTGCGCAAATTCCCTCGGTCCTTATGCCTAAGGTTCTCGGTGTTGATCGAGACGGTGCTCCGGAGAATGCACCCGAGCTGAACCGAGTACCCCTTGACTATATGTTTGGGCTCCATTGGATGCCCGTCGGAGTCCACTTGAGTAAATTCCTCCTTGAGGGTGCGGAGCGCATTCGGGTGCCGGTCCTTCCATTGCTTCTTCGGTTGGCTGCCATCTGTGCGTGCGCCGCCATCATCAGTGGTGGCATCCTCGGCGGCACCATCAGTGGTGTCATCCCCGACGCCACTAGGGGTTGTGTATTCAGGATCGGTGTCTTCCGCGGCGTCCTCATAGCAGTGAGGTTGTTCCTCCATCTCCTGGGATAGCTCCCAGAATTGCTTGCCGCCCGAACCACCGGCCTCATCGTTGTTGGCCATGTTTCGCTCTAAATAGGAAAAAAGTTTGGTCAAAAAGTTGGTTATTGTCAAGGAAGAAGATCATGGTCTCATCATTTAGGGTTTGTTGACACCGAGGCATCCTAAAAGCTAAGCTTTTATCATTTAGGGTTTGTCGACGCCGAGGCACCCTAAAAGCCTAAGCGTACGTCATTTAGGTTCTCATCGACACCGAGGCACCCTATAGAAGCCAAGGTTTCATCATTTAGGGTTTGTCGACACCGAGGCACCCTAAATGCTAAGTTAAGTTTTCATCATTTAGGGTTTATCGACGCCGAGGCACCCTAGCTTGGGCTTAATCACTTGGCACTGATCACTTGGCTCTATTGCCACCTATGTTGGGTTTATCATCTAGGGTTTATCGATGCTAAGGAGAATTCTAAGTTGGGCCTAATCACTTGGCTCTATTGTCACCTATGGTTTAATGAAGCAAGAATGGCGGGGTTGTTGATCCTACTTAACTAAGTACTAAGATACCCCGGACCATGCATTAGTCGCAAGTACCCCATATGTCCTATTTTTAGCAAAGTCATGCTAAAATTCACGGAAAATTTCAGCATGACCTTTGCTGAAAATAGGACATATGGAGTACCCGAATTTGCTGGAACGGAAGTTAATCGACATTCTGGCAAACTCAAGGGCCTCTTGGGGTACCTGCAAAATCATTATCCCCGCGTAATGAAGTCGCCAATGGGTCATTTCAGAAGATCACAAGTAGCATCATCACAAGTACAACATCATCACAAGTACAGCAGCAACAGCAGTGAATACAGGCATAACAGCAGCAACAACAGGTTTATTCTTCTTCTTCATAAACATTAATTGGTGTAGGTGACTCTATCTGCCCTCTAATGACTCACTCAACTTAACAGGACAACCCACAAGCATTGTTTTGATTCCAACAGCTGCTATAAAATACATCCAACAAAGGTGCTCTAAAATCAGAAATACTACCCCCCAAATCTTTAGCTCAATTCTGAAAATACATGGTCTTCTAGTTACAATACTACCCCCCAACAGTCAAAATTTCAAACCACACACTTACTTTCAACTATAAACAAAACTGACTTGCTGTTAATGAACAGTGGCTAAAGATATATAAAACTCCATTGCAAATGTGCCATGTCAATAAAACAACTCATGGAAGTAAACTACTAGCAGGCTCAAAAGTCAAGTAAACTGAAGATTATGACAGCTTGCAAACATAGGACCATGTCATTATCATGGCAGTCCACTATATATTTTTATGACAAAATACATCATTATCAGGGCACATTATGGCTATTTTCTTACATGATGCTACCTGTACCTAACTGAACATATTTCTCACCTTGGAGGTGTTGCTGCTGCTGCACTGTCTGAACTTCACTTCCTTTACCTCCTTGGAAACCTGAAATATGCAGATGTTAGAAAGGTTCTAATTTGTATATGATGATTCTAACAAACTGTCTAGAACATCACAGCATGCACAGTAATAAGAATAATGTAAACATTTGGCTTAGTTATAAGCATAGTATACTTCTTATAAACTGAAAGTGGAACTACTCACAATGAAGAAGTATTAGCAGATAGTTTGTCAACTCATGAAATAACATTTTTTTCAGCCCAAAATGGATGCCATTTTATAACATTGCATAGCATTAGTCAGACAGAGCTGAACCTTTCACCACTATATAATATTGCCATATAAAATTACAAATTTATGTAACCTGAATTTTTTTGTATGAAACCTAGTCAATGTGACAATATATAAACTACCGATCTACTAGTTATCAAGTTGAGAAATTGGCCGCATATAAGCGAAAGCAATATCCTACTGATCCTACTTAACTAACTACTGATCTACTGATCTACTGATCTACTAGTTACTATCTTGCAGCATTATGTCCTCTGGCGCCAAGTTTCTGACGCAAACCACTCTCTCATTATGGTTTTCTGCACAAGAATGACATTGCTTAAGAATAACTCTCAGAATATAAGCAACTACAGCCACGAGTCCATTAACCATGTCTTGCTGACATGTGGGCGTGTCTTGTCAGTGAGATTCGAATCTCTAGGGTGTGCATTTATGAAAAATCTACTAATAACAAACACAAAGCAACAGAAAAACAGAATCTGGATGGGTGTTTGGTTTGAGGAGCAACCTGCTCCTGCAATCATCAGATGTTATAAGATCAGTGTGGTTAGCACAATGAAATGGAATTATCCTTTGGCTATTTGGACTGTTGAGTGTGTCAAATTCATCAGTCACCTTGGACTGTTGAGTGTGTCAAATTCATCACAAGTATTTAAACACTTATGAACCCTAGAACACTTATGAACCCTAGAACACTTGCTGTACAAAACTGAACAACAACAAAAATAGTTGAAGAGAGGCTCGCGTAGGAGGGCTTAGGAGGGCGCCGGCGTCGAGGAGGCGGCGGGTGGCGGCGTGTCGAGGAGGAGGCGGCACGTCAAGGAGGAGGCGGCACGTCGAGGAGGAGGAGGCGCGTCGAGGAGGAGGCGGCGTGTTGAGGAGGAGGCGACGTCTCGATGGACGTGCAGGCGCAGCAGATGGAG
>NC_057807.1:689998628-689999259 GCF_018294505.1 Triticum aestivum | reverse complement strand
GTGGGCGGCTGCGGCGGACGGACGCGGCGGACGGCGGGGGCGCGTGGGCGGCTGCGGCGGCGGCATACGGTTGGGGTCGATCGAGGGGAATCTGGCGAGGGAGGGAGGGAGGGCACAGTGCGAGGGCAGTAGATGGAGGGGGGAGGGTTCTAATGGCGCACCTCCCACTAGTGCGCCATACGTACGACTATTCTAATGGCGCACCTCCCCTCTGTGCGCCATTAGAATTTTGTTTTAATCTAGCCCGACAGGTCAGGTTATATTCCACATAACCCCCACTCCATCACAACCCGCCCACTAGCTCGATTGGTCAGCATGCAGCACACACACCAGGAGGTCCTGGGTTCGATTCCCAAGCTTCCCATTTTTTGTATTTATGCATTTAAAATGCTGTTTGATATTTATTTGTGTTTAAATATGTTCAAACTTGTTTAAATCATAACAGTAATATTTTTTATAAAAATAGTAATAATTTTTTTTAAAATATCATCAAATTTGTTATTTGAATATATAATCAAATTTGTTTTTTTAGCAATTTTAGTTGCATTCATTTGTGACGGTGGAGCGGGCCGGGGAGGGTGCGGGTGGTCGTCGGCGGCGGTGGAGTGGGGGAGGGTGCGGGCCGGGGGTT
>NC_057807.1:689977920-689997566 GCF_018294505.1 Triticum aestivum | reverse complement strand
TGGAGTGGGGGAGGGTGCGGGGGGTCGGCGGCGGCGCTGGAGTGGGGGAGGGTGCGGGCCGGGGGTCGGCAGCGGCCCTAGAGTGGGTGAGGGTGCGGGCCGGAGGTCAACGGTGTCGGCCGTTGGAGCGGGCCGGGGGTCGACCCTGGTTACTAATGGCGCACCTGCTTCTGGTGCACCATTAGAAATTTTGCAAAAAAATAAAAAAAAAGTATATATTCTAATGGCGCATTGTGCCACGGTGCGCCATTAGAATGTTTGGAAAAATTAAAAAAAATTGTTACTAGTGGCGCACCTTGTACCTTGTGCGCCATTAGTGTCTTCCACACTAATGGCCCACGAGAACATGGTGCGCCATTAGTATATACTAATGGCGCACCACCTGACAGGTGTGCCATTAGTGTCCATCCTATCTATAGCCCTTTTCCTAGTAGTGCCATCTGCCAGTAGACGGCAAAGAGCTTTGCCATCAGCCAGCTGACGGCAAAGCTGCCACATGACTAGTACCTGTGCAACCTGGGGCACTTGGCTGACCTATATGGTTTCTTTGCCGTCCGTTGGTAACGGCAAAGAACTATGCATCTTTGCCGTCAGCCAGCAGACGGCAAAGCACACTGTTAACCCCTTAACGGCCCTAAGCTCGCACGTGTGCCGTCCAGGTTCTTTGCCGTCCACCAGCAGACGACAAAGAGGCCTTTGTCATAGCCTATTCAGCCAGACCTGTTACCGTCTGCTGGCTGACGGCAAAGGTCTTGGTCGTGAGCCATCCATGCCTTTGTCGTCAGCCATGGCGGACGACAAAGTGCCTGATTCCTGTAGTGCAACCATCATATTTGGCATCCGCTTCATCCTCCTCCTCGCTTTTTGGGTCAGGTATGGTGGTTTTACATTTCAGAAAATCCTATAAATAGTCGATCTCCATATGTTTAAGAACCTATACCGATAGATAATTTCATTATTGTTATTTCCCATAGATACGCCAACTTTATTTATATTAGTAGAATTATGGTTGTCGGAAAAAGAGAGAAATGACCGAACGGATGAGGTACCTGTCATGGGGTCCAAATTCCTCGAGACCTAGCGGCGCATTTCCTTCGCAAGAGAGTGCTCATCGGTCGGGGAAGTACCATCGTCACTGAGGAAGTGACGGTTACTACATCGTAGGGGCGTTCCCAACCTTTCAGACATAGTCCCCATCAATGTCTTCGGCGCAGTAGTTGATGTAGTCCTCTGTAAAGTAGGAGTCGTCTGGAGCATCCCAAAGGTTGGTGAAGAGGGACACGCTGCAGGTCCCATCGGAACGACTGCAACAGGTGCCGAAGAAGATCCTCTAGCATGATCCGCCGCTGGGCCAAGTGGAACCACGGCGATGACCACACGAACATGAGAATCTACCATGGCGACGTCCATGATTCTCATGCACAAATCGAAGCAGGAAGTGCCGCAGGCGCAGCTGACATCGCGGCTGGACCCAAAGATGATTATGTTAGATGGTCCCCTTAGAAACTTGGACTATTCTCTATTAGAAGTGTCTACCACCTTGAAATGTGATTGCGTGTGCAGCGATCCGCCTAGGGTGCATGTAGCACACACCACCAAGGTCATCAATCCTACTGGAACATGATTTTGTGCACTGGTGCCACATAAAATGAGAACAATGGCGTGGAAGACGGTTGTTGGGGCTCTGAAAACTAATCAATGCAAATACAATTTCCATGAGTGTGTTGCCTGTAGTCTGTTAGATTTGTTACAAGGAAACAAGAATTCTTATCATGCCCTGATCACATGCTTGTATCAGCATGGTAGCCATCTCTGGAAGTTGATGCAGAAGGAATCACATTTAACGTCCAATAAATTCCAAACATGGGAGATTCATGGTTGTTGCATCTTCTTTACCAGAGGAAGTCCAAATGATGATTATCATGGTTATTTGGTGTACTGGATTATGGAGCCTTTGGACAGACATAGTTCTTGTGAAAAGTGTGCCCCCAGTTGTTGCCTCAAATCAAGTAGTGAATTGTTGAGGTAATTCTGGAACTAAAGCCCCAGTTGGTGCGTCCTCCATATGTAAGCCCTCCCCCCAAACTAAAGAAGTCATGCTATCCATGGCCTCACACACCTCAGGAGTTGAAGGCCCTATCTGTTGATGGTTTTTCGTCCCGAAAACTGGGAAACTAAAGCTAGTTGGTTTTGCGATACTCAGAAGGAGTGGTGATCATTGATGCTTACATACACTTCTTTTGCAACAAATGTGTTAGAAGGGAGAGAGAGGATTGATGGAAATAGTTGTTGTATTGCTTGAGCCTTGTGGGCATATATATAGGAGTACAATGATCTACTTGGAGTACAAGACAAGCCAGAACAAGTCCTAGTCTATCTCGTCTTTTCTAATAATCATGATACTAAACATCCCCTCGCAGTCACCACGGTAGCCACGTAGACGGTGAGACTGGAGAAGAATCCGAAGGCAAGCCGACGGACACCCCCCCCACACACACAGTCGTAACAGTTGATGCCTCACGGAGTCGTGACTGGAGTGGAAACCGACGAGGTTGCTCAAGCAAGGTGGTAGCCCTTTGTGTCGTTGTCGAGGTAGCCGAGAGCGTGGTGGTGGAGCCGTGGTCGAGGTAGCCTTGCGAAGAATACCATGGTCGATGTTGAGTCAGGGTGGACGGTGTCGAGGAAGTCCCCGTCGAGCCGCGGGTGCAAGGGGGTGCCGAGTTAGCATGGGCGCAGTGGTGTCGAAGTAGTGGTGTGCCGGGAAAAAGATGTTGTTGACGATGCGTCGTGACGATTTTGCCAAGCCCAGGGACACATCATGGACGAAGGCACACACCGGTGTTGCCAACATTGTGCATGCGTAGACGGGCAAAGACGAAGTTGACGAAGCGCCGACCAGGATTCCCAGGACCGGGGACAAGTCGTGGATGAAGGCACGCATCGGTGTTGCCAGCACCGGGCGTGCGTAGACGAGGGACCTGCACAACCTGTATGCCCTGTCGGAGAAGTCAGAGGGGCCAGCAGAGAAGAACTCGACGGCGATTGCGGCGTCCATCGACGCGGAGCCAATGTCACCAACTGTAGTCGGAGTAGACGAAGTGGTCAAGGTAGATGACGGCGACGTTGATGACAGGGTGGTGCTGGACGAAGACGAAGGAGGTGGACAGGCGGCTGCGGCGGCTATGAGGGTAGAAGCGGCAGCGACCAAAGAAGAGCGGCAGCAGCGGCCTGACGGCGGCAACAACGGCTAGGTTAGGAGCGCGGCGGTGGTGCTCGAAGTAGGCAAAGAATCCTGACAATGTGACGAAGACCGGCGCAGACGGTGGCGTTCCTGCGCCAAGGGAGGTGGCGCAGCGCATGCCACGGGAGGTCGACATGCGGTGACGGCGGAGTGGCCCACGGGCCGCGACGCTACGGCCCGAAGGGGCAACGCAGTGGCGGCGAGCAGGTCGGGGCGACGGCAGGAAGACCTCCGGGCGGCAGCGGGGACCGTGGGCTGCGGCGCAATGGCCCGAAGGGGCGGTGCAGCGGCAGAGCAGGGTCGGTGCGACCGCGGGGACGACCTCGGGGACGGCGGTTGGGACCACGTATCACAGCACTACGTGTTGGAAATATGCCCTAGAGGCAATAATAAAATGGTTATTATTGTATTTCCTTGTTCATGATAATTGTCTATTGTTCATGCTATAATTGTATTAACCACAAACCGTAATACATGTGTGAATACATAGACCACAACATGTCCCTAGTGAGCCTCTAGTTGACTAGCTCGTTGATCAACAAATGGTCATGGTTTCCTGACTATGCACATTGGATGTCATTGATAACGGGATCACATCATTAGGAGAATGATTGGATGGACAAGACCCAATCCTAAGCATAGCACAAGATCGTGTAGTTCGTTTGCTAAAAGCTTTTCTAATGTCAAGTATCATTTCCTTAGACCATGAGATTGTGTAACTCCCGGATACCGTAGGAATGCTTTGGGTGTACCAAACGTCACAACGTAACTGGGTGGCTATAAAGGTGCACTACAGGTATCTCCGAAAGTGTTTCTTGGGCTGGCACGAATCAAGACTGGAATTTGTCACTCCGTATGACGGAGAGGTATCTCTGGGCCCACCCGGTAATGCATCATCATAATGAGCTCAATGTGACTAAGTAGTTCCGGGATCATGCATTATGGAACGAGTAAAGTGACTTGCTGGTAACGAGATTGAACGAGGTATTGGGATACCGACGATCGAATCTCAGGCAAGTAACATACCGATTGACAAAGGGAATTGTGTACGGGATTGATTGAATCCCCGACATTGTGGTTCATCCGATGAGATCATCGTGGAACATGTGGGAGCCAATATAGGTATCCAGATCCCGCTATTGGTTATTGGCCGGAGAGAAGTCTCGGTCATGTCTGCATGGTTCCCGAACCCGTAGGGTCTACACACTTAAGGTTCGGTGACGCTAGAGTTGTTATGGGAAATAGTATGTGGTTACCGAAGGTTGTTCGGAGTCTCGGATGAGATCCCGGACGTGACGAGGAGTTCCGGAATGGTCCGGAGGTGAAGATCGATATATTGGACGAAGAGTATTGGAGTCCTGAAGTGTTCCGGGGGTACCAGTCTAAGGCCAGCATGACCAAAAGGTGTTTCGGGGGCCCCGGCAAGTGTTGCAGGGACTCATGGGCCAAATGGAGGGGGAAAACCAGCCCACTAAGGGGCTGTGTGCCCCCACACCCTTTCCCACGTTGCTTGGGGAGGTGGGGCGCCTCCGCCTGAGTTGGGAGGCAAGCCTCCACCTGCTTGGCTTGGGGGCCAGTCTCCCTAGGATTTTCCCTAGGGAGATCCAATCTACTTGGCCGCCGCCCCTAGGGGAAACCCTAGGGAACCTCCCCCTCTCCCCTTGCCCCTATATATAGTGGAGGGGTGGGAGGGCAGCTGTGACCTCTTCCCTGGCGCAGCCCCTCCCTCCTCCAACACCTCCTCCTCCTCCGTAGTGCTTGGTGAAGCCCTGCCGAAGAATCACGAGCTCCATCACCACCATGCCGTCGTGCTGTCCGAGTTCTCCCTCAACTTCTCCTCTCCCCTTGCTGGATCAAGAAGGAGGAGACGTCCCCGGGCTGTACGTGTGTTGAACGCAGAGGCACCGTTGTTCGGTGCTTAGATCGGATTAGGCCGCGATCTGAATCGCTTCGTGAACGACTCCACCGACCGCATTCTTGTAACACTTCCGCTTAGCGATCTTCAAGGGTATGAAGATGCACTCCCTCTCTCTCTCTCGTTGCTAGTCTCTCCATAGATTGATCTTGGTGATGCGTAGAAAATTTTGAATTTCTGCTACGTTCCCCAACAGTGGCATCATGAGCTAGGTCTATTGCGTAGATTCTATGCACGAGTAGAACACAAGTTGTTGTGGGCGTTGATTCTGTTCAATATGCTTACCGTTACTAGTCCTATCTTGTTTCGACGGTATTGTGGGATGAAGCGGCCCGGACCGACCTTAGAGTACACTTACGTGAGACAGGTTCCACCGACTGACATGCACTTGTTGCATAAAGGTGGCTAGCCGGTGCCAGTCTCTCCCACTTTAGTCGGATCGGATTCGATGAAAAGGGTCCTTATGAAGGGTAAATAACAATTGGCATATCACGTTGTGGCTTTTGCGTAGGTAAGAAACGTTTTGGCTAGAAACCCATAGCAGCCACGTAAAACATGCAAACAACAATTAGAGGACGTCTAACTTGTTTTTGCAGGGTATGCTATGTGATGTGATGTGGCCAAAAGAATGTGATGAATGATATGTGATGTATGAGATTGATCATGTTCTTGTAATAGGAATCATGACTTGCATGTCGATGAGTATGACAACCGGCAGGACCAATAGGAGTTGTCTTAATTTATTGTATGACCTGCGTGTCATTGAACAACGCCATGTAATTACTTTACTTTATTGCTAACCGTTAGCCATAGTAGTAGAAGTAATAGTTGGCGAGACAACTTCATGGAGACACGATGATGGAGATCATGGTGTCATGCCGGTGACGAAGGTGACCATGTCGCGCCTCAAAGATGGAGATCAAAGGCGCAAGATGATGATGGCCATATCATGTCACTTTATGATTTGCATGTGATGTTTGTCATGGTTACATCTTATTTGCTTAGAACGACGGTAGCATAAATAAGATGATCCCTCACTAAAATTACAAGCAAGTGTTCTCCCTAACTGTGCACCATTGCGAAAGTTCGTTGTTTCGAAGCACCACGTGATGATCGGGTGTGATAGATTCTAACATTCACATACAACGGGTGTAAGCCAGATTTACACACGTGAAACACTTAGGTTGACTTGACGAGCCTAGCATGTACAGACATGGCCTCGGAACAAAAGAGACCGAAAGGTCGAACATGAGTCGTATAGTAGATACGATCAACATGAAGATGTTCACCGATGATGACTAGTCCGTCTCACGTGATGATCGGACACGGCCTAGTTGACTCAGATCATGTATCACTTAGATGACTAGAGGGATGTTTATCTGAGTGGGAGTTCATTAGATGAACTTAATTATCCTAAACATAGTCAAAAGGTTTTTGCAAATTATGTCGTAGCTCCAGTTTTAGTTCTACTGTTTTAGATATGTTCCTAGAGAAAATTTAGTTGGAAGTTGATAGTAGCAATTATGCGGACTGGGTCTGTAAACTGAGGATTGTCCTCATTGCTGCACAGAAGGCTTATGTCCTTAATGCACCGCTCGGTGTGCTGAACCTTGAGCGTCGTCTGTGCATCTTGCGAACATCTGACATACACGTTTTGATGACTACATGATAGTTCAGTAATGTTAAAAGGTTTAGAATTGAGGCACCAAAGACGTTTTTGAAACGTCGCGGAACATATGAGATGTTCCGAGGGCTGAAATTGGGATTTCAGGCCCGCGCGCACATCAAGAGGTATAAGACCTCCGATGAGTTTCTTAGCCTACAAACTAAGGGAGAAAATCTCAATCGTTGAGCTTGTACTTAGATTGTCTGGGTACAACAATCACTTGAATTGAGTGGGAGTTAATCCTCCAGATGAAATAGTGATGTTTCTCCAAAGTCACTGCCACCGAGCTACTAGAGCTTTGTGATGAACTATAACATGTCAGGGATAGATATGATGATCCTTGATCTATTCGCGATGTTTTACACCGCGAAGGTAGAAATCAAGAAGGAGCATCAATTGTTGATGGTTAGTGAAATCAGTAGTTTTAAGAAGGGCAAGGGCATGAAGGGATACTTCATGAAACGGCAAAACAGTTGCTGCTCTAGTGAAGAAACCCAAGGTTGAACCCAAACCCGAGACTAAGTGCTTCTGTAATAAGGGGAATGGTCACTGGAGGAGAATTACCCTAGATACTTGGTAGATAAGAAGGCATGCAAGGTTGACAGAAGTATATTGGATATACATTATATTAATGTGTACTTTACTAGTACTCCTAGTAGCACCATGGTAATAGATACCGGTTCGGTTGCTAAGTGTTAGTAACTCGAAATAAAAGGCTACGGAATAAACAGAGACTAGCTAAAGGCGAGGTGACAATATGTGTTGGAAGTATTTCCAAGGTTGATGTGATCAAACATCGAACGCTCCCTCTACCACCGGGATCGGTGTTAAACCTAAATAATTGTTATTTAGTGTTTGCGTTGAGCAATAGACATGATTGGATTATGTCTATCGCAACGCGGTTATTCCTTTAAGGAGAATAATGGTTGCTCTGTTTATTTGAATAATACCTTCAATGGTCTTGCACCTAGAATGAATGGTTTATTGAATCTCGATCGTAGTGATACACATGTTCGTGCCAAAAGATATAAGATAGTAATTATAGTACCACCTGCTCGGGGCACTGTCATTTGAGTCATATTGGTATAAAACGCATGAAGAAGCTCCATGTTGACGGATCTTTGGACTCACTCGTTTTTGAAAAGATTGAGACATGTGAACCATGTCTATTGGTGTATACGCATGAAGAAACTCCATGCAGATGGATCATTTGGACTCACTTGATTTTGAATCACTTAAGTCATGCAAATCATACGATATGGGCAAGATGACTGAAAGGCCTCGTTTTCAATGAAATGGAACAAGAAAGTAACTTGTTGGAAGTAATACATTTTGATGTGTGCAGTCCAATGAGTGCTGAGGAACGCAGTGGATATCATTATGTTCTTACTTCACAGATGATTTGAGTAGATACTGAGTATATTTACTTGATGAAACACAAGTCTGAATTATTGAAAGGTTCAAGTAATTTCAGAGTGAAGTTGAAGATCGTCGTAACAAGAGGATAAAATGTCTATGATATGATTGTAGAGATGAATATCTGAGTTACGTGTTTGGTACACAATTAAGACATTGTGGAAATTATTTCACAACTAATACCGCCTGGAACACCATAGTGTGATGGTGTGTCCGAACATCATAGATGCACCCTATTGGATATGGGGCATACCATGATGTCTCTTATCGAATTACCACTATCGTTTATGGATTAGGCATTAGAGACAACCGCATTCACTTTAATAGGGCACCATATAATTCTGTTGAGATGACACCGTGTGAACTATGGTTTAGAGAAACCTAAGCTGTCGTTTCTTGAAAGTTTGGGGCTGCGATGCTTATTTGAAAAAGTTTTAGGCTGATAAGCTTGAACCCAAAGCGGATAAATGCATCTTCATAGTACACCCAAAAATAGTTGGGTATACCTCCTATCTCAGATCCGGAAGCAAAAGGGATTGTTTCTAGAATCGGGTCCTTTCTCGAGGAAAAGTTTCTCTCAAAAGAATTGAGTGGGAGGATGGTGGAGACTTGATAAGGTTATTGAACCATCACTTCAACCAGTGTGTAGTAGGGCACAGGAAGTTGTTCCTATGGCACCTACACCAATTGAAGTGGAAGTTGATGATAGTGATAATGAAACTTCGGATCAAGTCACTACCGAACCTCGTAGGTCGACAAGGGCGCGTACTGCTTCGGAGTGGTACGGTAATCCTGTCTTGGAGGTCATGTTGCTAGACAACAATGAACCTACAAGCTATGGAGAAGTGATGGTGGGCCCGGATACCGACGAATGGCTCGAGGCCATAAAATCCGAGAGAGGATCCATGTATGAAAACAAAGTGTAGACTTTGGTAGAACTACTTAATGGTCATAAGGCTGTTGGGTACAAATGGATTTTAAAAGGAAGACGGAAAATGATGGTAAGTGTCACCATTAAGAAAGCTCGACTTGTCGTTAAGATGTTTTCCGACAAGTTCAAGGAGTTGACTGCGATGAGACTTTCTCACTCGTAGTGATGCTAAAGAGTCTGTTGGAATTATATTAGCAGTTACTGCATGATTTATGAAATCTTGCAGATAGGATGTCAAAACATTGTTTCCTCGACGATACTCTTGAGGAAAGGTTGTATGTGATACAGCCAAAAGGTTTTGTCAATCCTAGAAGATGCTAACAAGTATGCAAAGCTCCAGCAATCCTTCTAAGGACTGGAGTAAGCATCTTGGAGTTGGAATATACGCTTTGATGAGATGATCAAAGATTTTGGGTTTATACAAAGTTTATGAGAAACTTGTATTTCCAAAGAAGTGAGTGGGAGCACTATAGCATTTCTGATGAGTATATGTTGTTGACATATTGTTGATCAGAAATGATGTAGAATTTCTTGAATGCATAAAGGGTTATTTGAAAAGTGTTTTTCAATGGAAACCCTGGATTAAGCTACTTGAACATTGAGCATCAAGATCTATAAGGATAGATAAAAAACGCTTAATAGTACTTTCAAATGAATACATACCGTGACAAGATTTTGAAGGAGTTCAAAATAGATCGGCAAAGAAGGAATTCTTGGCTGTAATAAGGTGTGAGCATTGAGTAAGACTCAAGACATGACCACGCAGAATAGAGAGAAAGGACGAAGGTCGTCCCCTATGCTTTAGACGTAGGCTCTACAGTATGCTATGTTGTGTACCGCACCTGAAGTGTGCCTTGCCATGAGTCAGTCAAGGGGTACAAGTGTGATCCAGGAATGGATCACAGGACAACGGTCAAGGTTATCCTTAGTAACTAGTGGACTAAGGAATTTTCTCGATTATGGAGGTGGTAAAAGAGTTCGTCGTAAAGGGTTACGTCGATGCAAACTTTGACACTAATCCGGATGACTCTGAGTAGTAAACCGGATTCGTATAGTACAACAGTTATTTGGAATAGCTCCAAATAGAGCGTGGTAGCTGCATCTATAAGATGACATAGAGATTTGTAAAGCACACATGGATCTGAAAGGTTCAGACCCGTTGACTAATAACCTCTCTCACAAGCGAGATATGATCAAACCCCATGGGTGTTGAATTCATTACAATCACATAGTGACGTGAACTAGATTATTCACTCTAGTGCAAGTGGGAGACTGTTGGAAATATGCCCTAGAGGCAATAATAAAATGGTTATTATTGTATTTCCTTGTTCATGATAATTGTCTATCGTTCATGCTATAATTGTATTAACCGGAAACCGTAATACATGTGTGAATACATAGACCACAACATGTCCCTCGTGAGCCTCTAGTTGACTAGCTTGTTGATCAACAGATGGTCATGGTTTGCTGACTATGGACATTGGATGTCATTGATAACGGGATCACATCATTAGGAGAATGATGTGATGGACAAGACCCAATCCTAAGCATAGCACAAGATCATGTAGTTCGTTTGCTAAAAGCTTTTCTAATGTCAAGTATCATTTCCTTAGACCATGAGACTGTGTAACTCCTGGATACCGTAGGAATGCTTTGGGTGTACCAAACGTCACAACGTAACTGGGTGGCTATAAAGGTGCACTACAGGTATCTCCGAAAGTGTCTGTTGGGTTGGCACGAATCAAGACTGGGATTTGTCACTCCGTATGACGGAGAGGTATCTCTAGGCCCACTCGGTAATGCATCATCATAATGAGCTCAATGTGACTAAGTAGTTAGTCACTGGATCATGCATTATGGAACGAGTAAAGTGACTTGCTGGTAACGAGATTGAACGAGGTATTGGGATACCGACGATCGAATCTCGGGCAAGTAACATACCGATTGACAAAGGGAATTGTGTACGGGATTGATTGAATCCCCGACATTGTGGTTCATCCGATGAGATCATCGTGGAACATGTGGGAGCCAATATGGGTATCCAGATCCCGCTATTGGTTATTGTCCGGAGAGATGTCTCGGTCATGTCTGCATGGTTTCCGAACCCGTAGGGTCTACACACTTAAGATTCGGCGACGCTAGAGTTGTTATGGGAAATAGTATGTGGTTACCGAAGGTTGTTCGGAGTCTCAAATGAGATCCCGGACGTGACGAGGAGTTCAGGAATGGTCATGAGGTGAAGATCGATATATTGAACGAAGGGTATTGGAGTCCGGAAGTGTTCCGGGGGTACCAGTCTAAGGCCAGCATGACCAAAAGGTGTTTCGGGGGCCGCGACAAGTGTTGCAGGGCCTCATGGGCCAAGGGGAGGGGGCAAACCAGCCTACTAAGGGGCTGTGCGCCCCCACACCCTTTCCCACATTGCTTGGGGAGATGGGGCGCCTCCACCTGACTTGGGAGGCAAGCCTCCACCTGCTTGGCTTGCGGGGCAAGTCTCCCTAGGATTTTCCCTAGGGAGATCCAATCTGCTTGCCGCCGCCCCCTAGGGGAAACCCTAGGGAACCTCCCCCTCTCCCCTTGCCCCTATATATAGTGGAGGGGTGGGAGGGCAGCTGTGACCTCTTCCCTGGCGCAGCCCCTCCCTCCTCCAACACCTCCACCTCCTCCGTAGTGCCTGGCAAAGCCCTGTCGGAGAACCACGAGCTCCATCACCACCATGCCGTCGTGCTTTCGGAGTTCTCCCTCAACTTCTCCTCTCCCCTTGCTGGATCAAGGAGGAGATGTCCTCAGGCTATACGGGTGTTGAACGCGGAGGCACCGTTGTTCGGTGCTTAGATCGGATTCGGCCACGATATGAATCGCTTTGTGAACGACTCCACCGACCGCATTCTTGTAACGCTTCCGCTTAGCGATCTTCAATGGTATACAGATGCACTCACTCTCTCTCTCGTTGCTAGTCTCTCCATAGATTGATCTTGTTGATGCGTAGAAAATTTTGAATTTCTACTATGTTCCCCAACACTACGGCCCGTAGGGGCGGTGCAGCAGCGACGCACGAGTCGATGCTGCCGCGAGGAAAACCACGGGGCGGCGGCGCTGTGACCCTACGGGGCGGCGCAGCGGCAGCCCGTTGCTCGATCGGCGGAGGGGCGCGCTGAACTGGGGGGGCAATCTTCACGGGACCTGCGGAGGCGCGTGCAACCAACGGGCCAGGTTGGTCGCGCGGCGTAGATGGGGCGGATCGCGGCGGTGAGCGGGTGATCAAGCCAATCGCACGCGAGGTCGGGGATGCCGCGTGGTGGAGGCCTGGTGGCGACGGAGTTCAGGATGAGGCCGGGGATGCCGCGTGGTGGAGGCCTGGTGGCGACGGAGTTCAGGATGAGGCCGGGGACGACGGATGGTGTGGGACATCTTGCGGACGAGTGTGTCAGCACCGGCACCCGGGCTGCCAAAGCGGCGCCGGTGCCCGGGCAGCGAGGCCCGGGCGACCAATGGAGCAGCCGCGCCCGAGTTGAGGCATCCAACAAGCGTGACGCAGCCGTCCCGACGCAGCCGAGGACGAGGCCGGCGAGGTAGACGGTCGGGCCGTCATGCACACGCGGCGGAGGCGGGTGACGTCGATCGATGGGCGGGACAGCGCCTGAACTACGGCTATGATTGGCCGTCGCATGGAGCAAGGCCGCCGGGTCGGGGCGATGCAGGAGTCCCGGTCGGAGCAGGGCGGTGACGGCCGGCGCAGGGCGACGCGCGGACAATGGCTGGCCCTGACAGACCGCCTCGTCGCGCGTGGCCTCCGGGTCGGAGGAGACGCCGGCTGGTCGCGCCGGGGTTGGAGTAGAGGCGCACGGGGGTCGATGGCGACGGTGGGCAACGCGAACCAATCAAGATTAGATCAAAAAAATAAAAAGAAAAATGCCAACAAAACGACCGGCGAGAGAGAGAAAACCCGGGTCAAAGGATCGGAAAAAAGACTCTCTAGGGCAGCCGGCCAACACGACTGGCGAACGAACCCTAGATACGGGCGGCCGGCCCCCGGCAGCGATCATGGAGACCGACCGCCCCGTGGGCGACGCAGAGCGGAAGCGGCGGCGTCTAGGGTTTAGAACACGGAAACTGATACCATGTTAGATGGGAGAGAGAGGATTGATGGGAGAGAGAGGATTGATGCGTCCCCAATTCTAGGCGTCACCAAGATAGAATTGGCACCAATAGAACTTGCTAACTTGAGTCCCTCCACAAGTGCGGCTGCTTCCGCTGACACCACATTTGCCACGTGCTCGAGTTTAGCTGTTGCCGCGCCGACAAACATACCGCTGCTACCCCTTATAATTGCCCCGCAAGCACCTGTATTCTCCTCTTCCGAGAATACAGCATCAACATTAAGAATAACTTGGCCCAACATCAGTTTTCTCCATAGGTTCTCACGAGGGGTTGCTGCAGGTTTGCTCGCTGCTCTCAAAAAATTCAGACAAAGTGCACGGATAGACTGGCTTGATCGAACAGGAGACTGAACCTCTTCCTCTCGATACTACGTGGTGCAATTTGGTGATAGTTACAGATTATGCCGAATCATGACTTTTACTCGACAAGAGTAGGAAGTCAAACACAAACACGCACGCACAGGTTTGACCTGGGCAAGCTCACGATTTTATTCTAGACAGTTTTTACGCACCGGCCGAAAATTTCGGCCGGTCTGCGTCCTCGCGTTGGATATAGGCACATGTAACCGTCAGATCCAGAGTAGAAAAAAAGAAAAAAAATCCCCTCCTCGGTACAACTCCATAACATCTCACCGCCTCCTGCTAGCAGCTCACCGGAGTCGCTCGTCGGCGCGCTCGTCAGAGCCGCTTGCTGGTTGTAGCACCGATGCTCACTGGTCCGCCCCGGCGCCGCCCGCTAGTAGCTCGCCGGAGCCGCTCGTCGGGGTGCTCGCCAGAGCCGCTTGCTGGTTGTAGCACCGGTGCTCACCGGTCCGCCCTGAGGCCTCCCGCTAGCAGCTCACCGGAGCCACTCGTCGGCGCTCTGGCCGGCGCCGCTCATTGGAGCGGCTTGCCGGTTGTAGCACCGGTGCTCATTGGTCCGCCCCAATGCAGCAATTTGTAGTGTCGGTTCCAGCAAAAATAAAATACGGTGGTAGCAAATAAAAACACGGTGGTAGCAAATTTGGAGTGGTTCTAAGCAAAAGAAGATGGATCCAGCAAAAACAAATCAAAAGATAGGGTGGTAGCAAAAATCAACGACGGTGGTAGCACAAATCAAAACTGTGGTGACAATAAAATTGAAGTGGTTCCAGATGGATCCAAGAAAAAAATTCAGAAAACAGGGTTGTAGCAAAAATCGAAGATGGTGGTAGCAAAAACCGAAGTCGATGGTAACAAAAATATGGTACACTGGTTTCATCAAAACAGTAAACATGCTAGCCCGCCATCTCCATCACCGGCAATGCTGGTTGCAACTTTTCATCAGCGTGGTTCCAGCTTTTCGCCGGCATGGTTCCAGCAAAAAAAAGCCCAACCTGTTGCAGCACCGGAGGCTGCCATCTTCATCGCCTACAACGCTGCTTGAAACATTTTGCCGCCATGGTTCCAGCTTTTGGCCGACATAGTTCCAGCTTTTGGCCAGCCAGTTGCAGCACTGAAGTCTGCCATCTCCATCGCCGGCAACACTGCTTGCAGCTTTTCGCCGGCATGGTTCCAGCTTTTCGCCGACATGGTTCCAGCAAAAAAGCTGGCCGGCTGTAGCACCGGAGTGTGTCATCTCCATCACCAACGGCTTCTGCTTTTGCAGCGCCGATGGACTGTAGTCCGGTCACCACGCATGGCTGTTCCAGCTGTGCCCATGGCCGTCAACGCTCTCCATTTGCACACCGCCCCTCTCGTGTCCGTGGATGAGGGAGGAGTTGCATGAGCACCGCTCTCGCATCCTTGGATGAGGGAGGAGCTGCGTGAGCACCGTAGCAGGACAGCTCGCTGGGGAAGATTGTCATGGCATGGCTGGCCATGGTGGCAAGCAGTGGTTGCGGTGGGATGGGATTGAAATTAGAGAGGTTGGGGAAGGGATTTGGGAATGAGTGGCTGGGAAGCTTGCAGGCAAGATTGCCGTTGCATGGCTGGTCATGGTGGCAAGCAATGGTTGTGGTGGGATGAGATTGAAACTAGAGAGATTGGGGGAAGGGATCCAGGCATGGGGAATGAGTGGTTGCGCTAAACCGAGAGAAAGGATAAGAGATGAGGTGAAGCGGTGGGGTGGACCATATGCCCATGTGGAGGGATAAAAAGCGGGTGTGACGCGGCGTGACCGGCCGAGCGTTCGGCCGGCGCCCCGGCCCCAAACGTTTCCCTTTTACGGTACTACCTGAAATAGTGAGTAGTATATAACTAATCCAGTGGTTGATATCTATAATCTATTCCTTAAAAATTTGCCATAGGACATTTCGGTAATTAACTATTAGGGTGGATATTTCTTTTTAAATTTTATTATAATGTTTTAGAGCTGTTTTACAGTGATTGGGTTAGTACTCGGAGTACTTAGCAGTACTTACATGTCTGATCACGTTTGATTTTTATTAGCCGTCAGATCTTGCGGGGAATTTTAATTGATTAAATTTAATATGTTAATTGCGATAAGGGCATAATGGTCTAGGGGGAAATATCTTTTCTTGAACCGATCACCTGAGGACCAGATCCATGTCTACTCGATCCAGTTCAGAATCCTCCTCTGATCTATTGGTCGCCGCTCGCCGCTCCTGACCTTCTCCGTCGTCGACCTGCCCGGCGAGAGGAATAAATTCATCGTCCTCGTCCTCCACCCAACCAACCCCAGCCCCCCACGCCGTCACCGAAGAAGAAGAAGGCCGGATCTGCGCCGGCTGAATCGGCGGCGACCGCGGCGGGCGATCCCATCTCTTCGCGCGTACCATCCTTAAGGTATGAATTCGGCTTGGCGTTCTGCTCGTTCTCTTGGCCGTTGCGCCCCTCCACCGTGCATGCAGTACAACCTCAACCCCACAAGATCCGGGTACTGACTAGAACAACGAATGGAAAGCTTCATCGTGGCATAGTTTCTCTTGAGCTAATCGCATCATGTTTGTTTAAGTAAGATGTTGACGTTTGAGATGAGATATACTAAAGGAAGATGAGATACTGGTTCCATAGTTCACTTAATTTAGTTTATTAAAGTCATCATCACTTTAGGTTTGCATAGCGCATGAAATATAGTTTAAAGGAGGATGAGATACTACTTGTTGGACGTTGATGATTGGTTTCCCTCACATGTCAAACCAGCAAAGTCTTTTCCATGCACTTGTCTTTGCCTAAGAGCTCCTGCAACATTGATAAACAGAAAGATGTTGATGATTGATTTCCCTCACATGTCATATGCAGGAAGACATGGCGTATGCAAGTGATGAGAGTATGTTCGAGTATGTAAATGTTGCCAGCAAGATGTTTGATAGTGAGGCTGAAGGCTATGAATTCTACAACAAATATGCTCTTGAAAAAGGTTTTAGTGTGAGGAAAAGCTACGTTGAGTGGGATGGATCCAACAAATACATAATTTTAAGGAAAATTGTGTGTAGTCATCAAGGGTTTCGCGAAGATAAGCACATGAAAAGAAAGATGGAAGATAGAAAGAGGAGGCCACGAAGTTTAACTCGTGTTGGTGTAATGCTAAATTGGTCATTACGAGACAGGAGGAAACCGGTCGGTGGTTTGTCAAGGATTCCATCGATGAGCACAGCCATCCTCTAGCCGCACGGGATCTTTCTTGTCTGCTGCGTTCGCACAGACGAATTAGCGATGAGCAGAAAGCGGACATTGCGGACATGGAAAAATGTGGGATCCGTGAATACCGTATTATGGATATTTTGTGCTTTCAATACGGTGGATTTGATAAGGTTGGATGCATAAAGAGGGACGTTTACAATTTCTGCCATGCTAATAAGCAGGAGACAATCAGTGCCGGTGATGCTAAAATGGTGATCATGCACATGATGGCGAGGCGAGAGCGAGATGTGGATTTTTTCTTCAAGTACTTGGTAGACGAGCATGGCCATCTGAAGGGACTGTTCTGGGCTGATAGTCAATCGCGACTTGATTACGAGGCTTTCGGAGACGTCATTGTTTTTGATAGCACATAAAGAACCAACAAATACAATCTGCCATTCGTGCCTTTTGTCGGGTTGAATCACCAACGCAGCACTGTTATATTTGGCTGTGGTATAATTTCTCTTGAAACAAGCCAGGCATATGAGTGGATGTTGCGGACCTTTTCTGATTGCATGGCACAGAAGCATCCGGTATATGTGATCACAGACGGGGACCTTGCAATGCAGAGAGCAATAAGGGTGGTCTGGCCAGACTCAAACCATAGACTATGTATATGGCACATTCAGCAGAACATTGTACGCCATCTGCATGATGACGACGTAAAGGAGGAATTCAGATCGTTCATTTATGATACTTCTTCCATTGAAGAGCATGAGATAAAATGGATACATTTCTTACAACGGAATAAAGTAACCAGTGAGGAGTCTTGGCTGCATCAGATGTATCAGATGAGAAAGTTGTGGTGTGCACCATATCTTGAGGGGCGTTGTTTCCTAGGATTGAGCAGTAATCAAAGGAGTGAGAGCTTGAACTCTGTGCTACATACGCATCTTGAGGGTAAGATGTCGTTGTTTGAAATGCTAGAGCACTATGAGCGTTGCCTTGCGTCGCGACGGATTAACGAAGCTCTCCATGACGTCGAAGCCTTGCAGTACGTTCCATTTACAGAGGAAAATGCTTCGCCGCTTGAGAAACACGCCGCAACAGTTTTCACACCTAGGGTCTTTAAGATGGTCTTATGGAGCATAGATGCTGTCAGCAAATGTCAGATTAGAGTGATACTAGATGGATCAGAAGATTCCACTTATGTTGTGTCCAAGCAGGAAAGAATGGATAAAAAGTTTGGAGTGCGCATTGAAGAGCAAGGAGGTCTTTTGCACAGGGTGAGTTGTTCTTGCCGTAAGCTGGAATGCGCAGGCACACCATGTTCCCACATTTTTTACATATTGGGGATTTTAAAACAAACAATTCTGCCCGGTTGTTGCGTTCCCACTAGGTGGGCTATGAATGCAAAATGTGCATACGCACCTACCAGAAAAACCCAGATGTATGACTATTCGCTAAGCCTGCAGAGGTACCGCGAGTTGCGGAATTGTAGTCACGCCGCAAGTTTCCAGGCATGCCACTCTGATGAGGACTATCACCGTCTAAAGATGCTTTTGCAAGCACAACATCATGGCAAGCAATCAAGTTTTGAACTAGCTGACAGCAAGGAGTCAACTAATGCTCAGCATAACAGCATTAGGTTTGGCCCGTTTATGCCGCACTCGCAGAAAGTTGATAAGGTTCTGGATCCCGTGCATGTGCCAGGACGAGGTGCACCGAAGAAAAGGCTGCAGGCAAAGACAAAGAAGTCAAGATCACAGAATATCTGTGGCTATTACAAGAAACCAGGTCACAATCGACGTAAATGCGCTAAATTTCTAGAGGTACGAAATATGTTCATATTTTTTTGCATGTGTTTTACTCATAATTGATGTCCATGTGATTTATTCTATTCTTCTGTGTAGGATCTCGAGGCTGAACTGTGATATCTACATACAGCATGAACCGACGATGAGCCAGAGAAAGTCGTGTGCCATTTAGCTTTTTGTGACGTGGTATTTACATTCTATTTCATCGTGACAGTAATTTAGTGAAGTGCGGTTGTACTGCCATGTTACTGTATTAGTTCGACATCTTTCGTTTCCACTTTCTGTGTGTATCATGTGATGTCCAACTTTAAGAATGATGATGTATTTCGACAAATTGGGCACTATGATTCTTCACCCTTACTATGGTTGTCATGCATATTCATAATCATCATGCATATTCTTCATTTACAGAGCAATAATGACTGACGTATTTTTTAAATAAGCGGGGCCCACTCGGGTGTGCTTGGAAATCTTTGAAAAACCTCCATGCACGTTCATCTTCGCTGCATGCAAATCGGGCGGCGGCCGCTGTGCCAGTAGCTGTCAAGGCCTTGATGAATCACTATTCACATGCAGGTCCCCGACTCTTGCATGCAGGTCCCCTTGAGGCATAGACCGATGTTTTCAGCAGTCAGTCTAGAGGGCATTATAAATTCAAAAAAATACAAAAACTTGGAAACCTATTTTTGTTTGTGGAAGAGATCATGTGTGCCAAAACTGAGGTGATTTGGAGGTGGTCGAAAAAATGCCCGCATTCCCGGAGGGACCATTTGGTCTAACTTAAGCCATTTTTTGAAAAAACATGAATTTTTCCACCACCTCCAAGTCACCCAAATTTTCTTGTACATGGTCACCCACATGTGCAAAATATGTGTATGCAAGAAAATTTTGAAAAAAATTATTTTACAATGCCCCCTTGAGGCATAGACAGATGTTTTCAGCAGTCAGTCTAGAGGG
>NC_057807.1:689970209-689976167 GCF_018294505.1 Triticum aestivum | reverse complement strand
TTTCGGCTGATGTTGTTTTGGTGCTGTTTTCGTGCCATTTAGGATGGCTGCAGTGACTTTTTGGTGCCATTTTTGATCTCTTAATATGGTTGCAGTGAGAGCAAAATATGGCTGTTATTTTTTTTTTGTTTCAGAAACAGGACAAACCAAAGGGCCCACGTCTCCCCTCCAGATTTTTCGAGGGCCAAAGGGCAGGACATTTGAGTTTTCGAGGCAACTCCCCACGCCTCCCTTCCACTGGCAACTCCCCATGACTCCCCTCCACTGGCAACTCCCCACGATGCAGGGAACTCCCCTCCTATTCCATTGCCGCTCAATCTGCCTCCCTCTGCCTCCCTCCTCATTCCATTGCTGCTCCATCTTCCTCCCTCTGCCTCCACCATCAAGCAACTCCCCTCTGCCTCCACCATCGCTGGCCAGGAGGGCAATGGCGGAGGAATCATGGAGCAACTCCCCTCCGTCTGCCAAGAGAATGGCGGAGGCATCATGGAGCAACTCCCCTCCGTCTGCCAAGCATCACCAAGGTGAGGTGTCTGGCAAGGAGCCGCTGGTGGTGGACGACGATGTTCCGGTCCCCGGGCAGAAGCAGGACTACACCGTGCCGCTCATGGTTGATATCCACCTGAAGAAGGAGAAGCTGGATGCCGTATGCACCAGCAATCCAGACGAAGCCGACAAGAGGATCCGCGAGATCAGGAGGAGGCTTGGCGGCATGCTTTCTCGGTCGATCGCTGTTGATGTCGAGTATACGAGGGAAGATGAACCTCCGCAAAAGGCTGCAGTTCTACAGTTATGCGTGGAGGATCTCGTCCTGGTATACCACATCACCGCGGCAACCAAATGGTAAAAACATCCAGTTCTAAAGTTTCTGAAGTTCTGACATTTCTGTCTAATTAATAGTTTCTGAAGTTTCTGAAGTAGACGCAATAGTTCTGTAGTTCTGAAGTAGATGCAATACTAGTTCTGAAGTTCTGAAGTTTCTGTCTAATTAGTAGTTTCTGTAGTTTCTGAAGTTTCTGAAGTAGATGCAATAGTTCTGAAGTTCTGAAGTAGATGCAATACTAGTTCTGAAGTTCTGAAGTTTCTGTCTAATTAGTAGTTTCTGAAGTTTCTCAAGTAGATGCAATAGTTCTGAAGTTTCTGAAGTTTCTCAAGTAGATGCAATAGTTCTGAAGTTCTGAAGTAGATGCAAAACTAGTTCTGAAGTTCTGGAGTAGATGCAATATTAGTTCTGAATTTTATGTCTAATTAGTAGTTACTGAAGTTTTTGAAGTAGATGAATTTGATGCACCAGATTAATTTGATGCAGGCCCAAGGAACTCCGCCCGCTCCTGCAGGAGAAGAAGCTGTACACCTTTGTTGGCTTCTCCATTGGAGGTGACAAGGAGAAGCTGAAATTGTCTGGTTTGAAGATCAACCCCGACAAGTACGTCGACATGCAGCGCAAATGGAGAGTTCCAAAAAATGGAAAGAAGTGGCAGGCTTTGGCTGAGTTTGCAGCCAGCCTCATCCACCCATCGTACAAGGAAATGAAGAAGAAGATCAACAAGGAATTCGACCACAAACTATGGGGGGACAGCCCACTGCCAAACAACCTCATCGAGTACGTAGCGAAAGATGCGTACGTCACCTACGAGGCATGGAAGAAAATAGAAATCGTCAAAGAAGGTTTGGAGTACTGGCGAGAGGCGGAGGATCATTGGGATGACCCCTACTACTGGGGATATTGAGTTGTTTGTGGTATTATGTGTCTCAGTTTGCAGTTATGTGGTTGAACAAGTTTGCTTTTGTAATGCTGAACAAGTTAGCTTTTGTTATGTTGAACAAGTTTGCTTTTGTAATGATGAACAAGTGTGCTTTTGTTATGTAGTTATGTGATTGTTATGATGCTGGTGCAGAACACTTATGGTTGTGATGTGATGCAAAATCCTTCAACTTTTGGTGATCATTTAGTTCAAGATTTGGTCAGATCGTACAGAATGTTGTCTAGAAGTTTTTGTGATCATTTAGTAGTTTTTTTATACAGAAGCCTTTCACTATAACTGAAAAAGCCGAAGTTCTCAGCATGAAGAATCACACAACACAGCACCTACATTATGATGATACACTATCAACTGCAGACCTGAATGCATCCAATTCGTCCTTTCCCAAGCAGTGATGGTAACTGAAAGTATAACAACTAAAAACGCAGCTCTACTGTATGTGTCCAATAGTGCCATCATAACAGAACTTTGAAAAGTCCTATATTATAAAGTAGCAAGCATCACAAGTTTCAGATGGTTTTCTAGCAAGAATTTTCCAGAAAAGTGGATTGGTGGCACAAAATTGCTACACTCAGTCGATCTACCTAGCATTATCAGCATGGATACCATTGAGACGTCAACAGAAACTGGGGTACCTGCGCTGTCCTGCGGTGGTTGAGGAGATGGATCCGGCCGATCCCGTTGGGGGGGCGCGGGGGCGGCGGGGGTGGAGTCGCCGACGGAGTGCAGGGGCGGCGGACAGAGAGGGACGAGTGGGGGGATCTGGCGATGGAGGGAGGGTGGCCACAGCGCGAGGGGAATAGGTGGAGTGGGGGGAGGGTTCTAATGGCCTACTTCGGATGGGCCTAATTCGGATGGGCCTAATTCGAATGGGCTGTCTCGTTGTCTGTGCCTGAGGCATGCATGCATGGGAATGGCGGCGACGTGGGTTTGCATGCGCGGGTGGCGGACGTGAACTTTATCTATCCGAAATATGTTATGATTTCTACCCGAAAACAAGCTCGCGTGCGACGCTCTCCCATGCGACGCACGCCTCTCGCGTGATACGCGATTCCGATGCGACTGCGTGCCAAGTTTTATAGATGGAAACTTCTTTAGACACAATGCCATCTCAAAAACAACTCAGAAACAACTGTATGATTGATCATAAAACACATGCATTGTTGTTCAAAGAACTGTATCATGAATAAATTGTACCATAATTGCGAACATAGTGTGAAACAGAAAACAAAAGGTTTGTTTGCAACTAAATAATCTTGGTTTGAAGCTTAAACTGGTTGAAAAACAATTGAGCCTACTCCATATTGTCTTCTGCACTGCCAAAATCCAGTGACCTCTTGCGTTGCGTCGTTGGAGATTGCGTCGGTCTTGGCGACGACCCATGTGCTTCAATCTTTTTCTCTTTAACATCAATGTAACCATACAACTTAAGTTGTTCTTGGTCTTTCTCTGCCAACTCTCTAGCAAGACCCTCCATTTCTTGGATTCTCACTTCCTGTAGAAAACCATAGGAATTGTATTAGGAAGAACTCAAAAAAGACATAGCCATAAACTAGATGCATGCACCATGTAAAATTTGAACCTCGGAATCAATGTCATCCCCGGGAAAACAACCCGTAGTTCTATTGTACACAATGTACAGGTGACATATCTTGCTGTCCATATCCGCACGTGCCTGCAACACATAGGCATCCATCTTGACTCGCTCTGTCTGTATAATACTGTCCACAAGCTTCCGGTCCTTCTTCAACGTTTGATGCATTTCCTTGTAGCCTAAGAAAAACTTTTTTTCCATGTACTCACAGTCCCTCTTATACTTTTCTTCAATCTCAAGACGCATCTTCGCCATCTTAAGGGAAAACTCCTGACGCTCCTCCTTTATCATCATGTCCACGTATGAACGTTCTTTTTTCAGTTTCTTATCTACCTCAGCGCGATCCTTTTGCACCTTCAAGTCGATCTCCCGACGCGCTTCATGCAAAGACTTGTCGTACTCCGCACGGTTGTTATACGCCTCTGAGACCATGGTCCCTACAACAACACATATACCCATAGTATGAAAACTGTATCCACACCCTCATCCACCTAATTCGAAACAATACGACCGAGAAAAAATATTCATAATCAGTTCATACGATCAACTAGTACAAACTATCAATCAAAAAGCTCTTGCATGACATCCTGTACTCGAATCACACCAGAACTACTCAACTATGGCAAAAGCTGGATTTTCTAATCTCTTCGGAAATTACTTGTTTGTCGAATCAATGGAAAAAATAATCAGCACTGCAATCGAAGATGAGAGAAGCCGTGGAAGAGACCTTTTTAATCCGGCGTCGGCGTGGTCGCTTGAGAAGCGATGGCGCGATCCCGGCGATGGCTATGTGAGGAGAAACAAGGTAGATGGGGGTGGTTAGGATAGGGTAGATATGTGGTAGAATGGGAAGATATATATCCGTGATTGTAGGGTTAATTAGTTATTTTGAAGTAATGCGCTTCGATGCAAGTTTTTTCTTAACGAGCGCGATCTTTTCGGGGCTTCCAAAACATGTGCACTGACCGCGGGTCGAACCACATATCACACAAGCCAGAGCCATCGCCGTGCCCGTGCCAACCCGCCGCCCACCATTCTAACTTATTGTTCTCTAAAAAAGGAAGAGCAATAAATTCAGTCCAAGAATTTCCAGATATAATTGTCAACCCATTTTCGTTGGTAATTACGAGATATGTTTGGCGCAATTAGTGGCTAACTGGTTTTTTTGAGGAATAGTAGCAACTTGGTTTGATACATGCCAAACGTTACGTTCAGATTAGTTGCATTATTTCTTTCATTTTTTACCAAAAAAATCTATACAAAGTGTTAATTGGACAATGTGAACAATGTGGCACGAAGGTTGTCGGCCCAGCCAGTGAATGGAACGGATGGTACATGTACACGCAAGTACGATCTCTGACACGCGCATTTCATCTGGTTCAGTGGATGCATGCATGCTCTATGTGGCACGAAGTTTGTCGGCCGAGCCAGTCGACGGACCAGATCGATGCTATAGGAGGGACTCCATTATAGACCAACGCTCCATCAATGTCCGGTGTGTGTGCTACGTCCACCGTAAGACAAACATAGTTCCGTCAACCCTAAAACCCTTAAACCCTAAACCCTGATAACCCTAAACCCCCCCTCCCACTAAACCGTAAAAACATTCAAATTTTTGCCCCACATGGAAACCATTATGCATGCATTCTCTATGTGGTCATGGGATGCCATGAAAGATTTTTGGGATTATACATGCAAGTACGGTCTCTGACACGCGCATTTCCGGCATAGCATGTCAACACCCCGAAAGCACTAGCTGGGTTCCTCACCTGTATGAAACCAACCAAACATCGGTCCGGTCCAGTGGATGGATGCATGCTCTATGTGGCACGAAGTTTGTCGGCCGAGCCAGTCAACGGACCGGATCAATGGTACCGGAGGGAATCCATTGTAGACCAACGCTCCATCAATGTCCGGTGTGTGTGCTACGTCCACTGTAAGACAAACATAGTTCCGTCAACCCTAAAACCCTTAAACCCTAAACCCTGATAATCCTAACCCCCCCTCCCACTAAACCGTAAAAACATTCAAATTTTTGCCCCACATGGAAACCATTATGCATGCATTCTCTATGTGGTCTCATGGGATGCCATGAAAGATTTTCGGGATTATACACGCAAGTACGATCTCTGACACGTGCATTTCCGGCCTATCATGTCAACACCCCGAAAGCACTAGCTGGGTTCCTCACCTGTATGAAACCAACCAAACATAGATCCGGTCTAGTGGATGGATGCATGCTCTATGTGGCACGAAGTTTGTCGGCCGAGCCAGTCAACGGACCGGATCGATGGTACCGGAGGGAATCCATTGTAGACCAATGCTCCATCAATGTCCGGTGTGTGTGCTACGTCCACCGTAAGAAAAAACATAGTTCTGTCAACCCTAAAACCCTTAAACCCTAAACCCTGATAACCCTAACGCCCCCCCCCCCCCACTAAACCGTATAAACATTCAAAATTTTGCCCAACATGGAAAGCATTATGCATTCATTCTCTATGTGGTCATGGGATGCCATTAAGAAAGTTTGGGATCATTACTACATATACATGCAAGTACGTTCTCTGACACACGCATTTCCGGGCTTGCATGTAAACACTC